>NW_027272954.1:0-92416 GCF_040938485.1 Diadema antillarum
TAGCCATATACAACACTGCATCTTACAAACAACAACACAATATTTGGCAATTTCAGACTGGAAAAAAGAGATAATACAGCTATGATCACAGTCAGATGATGATGCTTGACAATTTACATTTCCTACTTTCAGGGGCATCACAAAAGAGCCTGCACAAGATTCAATAAATTGTAAATAAAAGATAAAGTAGCTTATAAAACATGGTTTTCACTAGTCAATTTTTCTTTCAAAGATGAAGCAAATAACATTGTAACATGTCAAATGTTCAAGAAGTCAGGATAGCAAGCATTCTCTTACAACCAAACTTTTTTTTTTCTGAGTTTAACAGAACAAAATATTATACTAGCTACAGTGATCTGTACTCATTATCTAACCAAATCCACTCAGTGAATTGAAGACACCAAAGAAATAAAAGGTAGTTGGCCAGAAGATCGTGAAATGAAAAATTGCTCTTCATGTCGCACCCCTCTCTCCTGGAAAAAAAAAAAAAAAAAAATCTGCAGTCACTATTCAGAAATCCTTTGGGAAAGTATTAAATAGTATTACACAGGTAACATTTATGTTTCCAGCACCTTTCAAGGCGAAGGTACAAAGACAGATTGGATATTCATCATAGATCTGCAGGGACGGATCCAGGAATTCCGTAAAGAGGTGGCGCCTTTACAAAATTAAAGGGGGGCGCTCGCACCCCTCCCCATTTTTTTCTTTTTATTTCTTTTGTTTTAATACAAAATAAAGGGCGCGTGCACCCGGTGTGGTCCTCCCTGGATCCGCCACTGATCTGATTAAGATAGAAGTACATACATCTATCAAAGCTTTGAATTTATTAAGAGCAATGGTGTCAATCTAAAAGGTAATAGGTGCATTAGCAAACTGTTTATTGCAGATTACTCAGTATATAACATTACATACAGAGATTAATTTGGTAAGATATATTTTGTCTGCACAAAAAGGCATGTCATGACCATCTGTAAATATTGCAATGAAATTTACAAGTCAAAAACAACATACTATCAATCCAAGTTGCTTTCTGCAAGATACAGGAAGAGGGACCCAGGTTTCTTTCTGTATCATCTACATGATACATGGCTAAAAGTTCTGATGTCATGAAGTAATATCCTGAATATCTCTGCATATCCAAAAAAAAAAAAAAAAAATCTTTATAACAATATTTACAAATTTATATTTGTACACACATCAAAACCAGGCACAATGTAGCATCAATTAAATAATCAATAGGAAGAAAAAACATGTTTGAAAACTGACACTGAAGCTACATTTACAAACATTTAAAGAACATTAATGCATAGCAAACCACCACTGAATTTGCACTCATCAAACCTCATGGCAAAGTTATGGGTAAAAAATATGATTACATAGAAAAAAAAAGTTAACACAAGTGCTTTGCAAATGGTGCCTAAGCTGCCCAGCTACAGCTCATCTTTCTTTCTTTCTGAAATAGAAGGGGAGTTTGGCAGGCACGTGACTAGAAAAATACATCTCCCTCTACATGTACATGGTTAGTGGTTTGATGTCTGTATGTCTCATAAACTGATACATACGGACCCAACTCACTATCTTCCACTGCAGCAAGGTTAAAAAGTACAAATTTACAACTGGTCACAGTCCCTGCTATTATGAATAATGACCACTCCTCTAAGCCAACGATGAATTAGCTATGAACACATCAGATATATATTTAAAAAAATCAATGAATAGAGACTATTTCTGAATAATCCATTATTGACAAGGGTGTACAGATACAGTAATATGAGAATGATCAGCAGCAGTGGGGAGATGTTGTATGGTATACAGTACTTTGCCATTAAAAACTGTCAAAGAATGTGTATTAAACTTTTTTTTTCACAAAACAAAAATTAGGGGGAAAACATGCTGCTTTCCTTGTAATTCATTCATTCATTCACAACTGGTAACGCTAAGAGAACCAAAGCTCTTGTGGTCATAAGCATAGTACCAGAAAAAGGAAACTTTATGCTGAGTCACTGTACAATCATCAAATTAACCCTTGTAAGATTGTAATTTTGGACATAACAGGCCTCTGTATCATAGGAAACAGCATAAAGCTGCACAACCTGCCATGAAAATAATGCAAGATTTTTTTTTTTCAACTGTCTCCATGAAAGGAGGAAAACTCTTTTCAACAAAGAAGTTTTGCCTTTGATGACAACTTGTCAAAAACACTTACAGAGCTGCATATCCTACTTTAAAATTGTTTACAGCCCACAGGAATAGCACTGCTGTTGAGAGCATACAAGCATGGTCAAGACACATCATTAAGAAACAAAGGCTTTCATCTTTTATGAGTCTTTTTCCTTATTTTATCAATCAGGAGTCATCTCTCAGGTAGAATGGCAATGGGAAATCCTGTGATACATGTAATGCCATCTCATGAAAACCAGGCTAGATGGATTACAGAGCTCCCTGCACTCAAATCAAGAAGAGATCATTACTTCAGGCACACTAAATAAATAAGGTCTCTACCAAAAAGTGAACCTGTCTCTCCTACCATGTTTCCTATATACTAGACATTCCCAACTTTCTGATTGAAAAGTAGGAATGATTTGGCTCAAAAGTAGGAAAGAAAGAGCAGTTCACATAGGTGCGTGTGTGTGTGGTCATATTATCAAGAAAAATAGGAAATTTACTTAAACTAAGGCTGGAAATGGTCCAAATTCAGAATGGTTGGGAGGTCTGCTCTACTGTTAGTTGGTACAATGTATCATGGGGACCTATTGTGTCATTCATCTGCACACCTTATCTGCTATGCAATCCCTACTGCAGTCATATCTTAGTTCCCCAAATCCAGAGAGACAATGAGGCAACAACTGAGAATTGACCAAAGCTCTTGAGTAAGGTCAAGCAAGAACTGTCTCATGCTAGATAATTTGGGTTGATATCATTATTAATATTCATTTTAATAGAGTTTCCACACCACTGACCACTTCAGGAAAAATAGACAAGGTTCTGTAGCATCAAATGATGGGTTGTCTGAGAGCCAAAAAGAAATTATGTATGTATTAGGCACATAGCTCTAGCACGTGGTTCATGCACTTGCATACCTGCCTGCCTATCACAGGATGTGGGATGTAATGCTTATACGTTGTCCACGCCTATGGGGGCCCCTGTTGAACCCACAAATGTAAAAATGCCCACAAATGTAAAAACGCCCACAAATGTAAAAATACATCGCCCACAAATGTAAAAATCGCCCACAAATGTAAAAAAAACCGCCCACAAATGTAAAAAATTTCAACCACAAATGTAAAAATGACAGCACCCACAAATGTAAAAAACGCCCACTAATGTAGGAGAAAATTCAAACATCAACCACAAATGTAAAAATTTTTTACATTTGTGGTTGACGTATTTCTACTTTGTGGCCGTTTATGTAGACCCTTATTTCGTGCGTAATACCTGCTACTAGACGCGCGCTACTTAATTGCATGTATTCCGTGTACTGCGACCTGTCGAAGTCGATCCGTTTTCAGTTACGAGCGACATACGGGGACTGGAGCTCTAAAACTAAGGCCTTGTCACATCGTGTCTGGGGAAGCCTGCGGGTTGACTTGCAGGAAGTTTTTTTTTCCCCTCCGGAGCTCCCCGCAGTGGTGTTGGCCCGCTCTAGTACCTGGAGATGCGCACGCAAGTCTGATTTGCCAGTGTCGCTGGTCATCTGCGTGCATGTTGAGGGTCAGTTACTGTCTCTCTGCTAGCTGCTGTGAGTTGAGAGTATAATATAGACATTCTGTATGACTTTCTGCCATTTCAAATTACTTCAGAGGGATTCCTTTGCAGATAAGTCAGTCCTCACCCGCCGCCCAGAATCAGAAACTTGCAGGAAAACATATATATATATATATATATATATACACACACACACACACACACACACACACACACACAGAAGACAAGCATATTATCACAGTAGTACATGCAACGATACTCCATGGCAGGTCGGCATGCAAATAGCAGGTAAGTGGCACGCGTCCAGCAGGTAAGACGCAAGTACGGAACTACGTTACATCTTTCATGTCCACCCGCAGAAATTGTACTGCTTGTACTCGCAACAAGCCCGCGTAACTTGCCCGGAGGCGCAGCTGCCCACCGGAAAGGTGTGACACGCAGCACACCGTAACACACAGACTGACACACGCACACACATCTCCCCCGCCGAACTCTCCACTACTATACACACATAACACACACGCACTCCGTCTCCGTACACGTACACATTTTTGCAAGAAGTGCACTGCTATCCTAGAGAAGTGAGTCTATTCATATCAACGTACTATAGATCTAGTACTTGTCATTTTTACATTTGTGGGCGTTGTTTGAAATCATTTCTACATTAGTGGGCGTTTTCTACATTTGTGGGCGATGTTAAATTTTTACATTTGTGGTCGATTTTCTACATTTGTGGGCGATGTATTTTTACATTTGTGGGTTTAACAGCCCCCCGTACGCAGTTTTGCCCCTCAGCATGGCTTGATGACGTCATTGGAACCTTGTCTATAAGAGACGAAAATGTAGCATGCAATATAAACAAAAACCCAGTCACAATTCTGAGTAATTCGTCAAACTTTAACAAAAGTGTTTACATTTACTTTGACACTGGTTCAACTTCATTTCATGTGTGTCATCTGAATATGATCAGGATGGACATCATATCGCTAGGCTCTAATATCCACACTCCTGTAACCACACAGCACTTGACAAATTATTACACACAAAACAAAGGACATGATTTCAGAGCAATCCAGTTTATATGAAATGCTGCCATCTTCTCGATATAAGAACCAGATAAGGTCTTACAAAAAGCAGAGTCTTGTCAGCATTCTCTAACTGTCACACTCTCTCTGCACCTTCAGGGTGGACCAATGCACCACCCTGGGATCTCATTAGGGTCTCCCATGAAAGCTTCCTGCATCAGAAGTGTTGTTGTCGCTTCCTCTTGACCTCCATTGCTTCTATGATTGGCCGCCGCTTCTCCTGATATCGTTTTCGTAGCTCCTCTATCTCTGCTTCCATCTGAGGGTCAAGGGAGGCCAGCCTGTCCCTGAGCTCATCTATTGACAAGTGCTTTAGCTGAATGCATTGAAGAGTAATACAGGGCACAAGAGGGAATCATTAACAACAGTCAACTGAAATCAAATTAGAACTGGCTGACAGATAAATCAATCACTATTACAGGGGAAACTCCATAACGAGAAGGCCGGGACCGAGTCGTTTGCCTCGTTACAGCTGATATCTCGTTATATCGGTAGGCATGAAAAAAGCATAACATTAAGACATTAATTTGCACGTGTCGGACTACATAACATATTCAATTAATACTGATAAACTGGTAATATGTGTGAGGGAATTACTCACCTTTATTGGTAAGAACAAGGAAAAGTAGAAATTACGCGGTGCGTAATATATGTCCCCGCCAGAAGTACATGTAGCATTTTGTAGCAAAATGTACAATACAGGTCAAAAAATCAAGGTCAAAGCTCAAAGAAGTCAAAGGTCAAAATTCTGTGTAGAAGTTTGAAGCCCTCACCTAGTGCCATCACATAAAGCAAACGGAATCAAAATCTAATTAGAAATGGCGAAGGAGTAGCATTTTGTAGCCATTGTACAATATAGGTCAAAAATCAAGGTCAAAGAAGTCAAAGGTCAAAATTCTATGTAGAAGTTTGGAAGCCCTCACCTAGTGCCATCACATAGAGCAAACGGAATCGAAATCGGGTTGGAAATGGCGAAGGAGTAGCATTTTGTAGCAAAATGTACAATACAGGTCAAAAATCAAGGTCAAAGGTCAAAGAAGTCAACGGTCAAAATTCTGTGTGGATGTTTTGAAGCCCTCAGCTAGTGCCATCACATAAAGCAAACGGAATCGAAATCGGGTCAGAAATGGCGAAGGAGGAGCATTTTGTAGCCAATGTACAATATAGGTCAAAAATCAAGGTCAAAGGTCAAAGAAGTCAAAGGTCACAATTCTGTATACAAGTTTTGAAGCCCTCAGCTAGTGCCATCACATAAAGCAAACGGAATCGAAATCGGGTTAGAAATGGCGAAGGAGTAGCATTTTGTAGCAAAATGTACAATATAGGTCAAAGGTCAAGGTCAAAGGTCACAACTGAAATTCTGTGTAGAAGTTTCAAAGCTCCCATGTAGTGCTATCATATAAAGCAAACAGAATCAAAATTGGCTCATAAATGACAGAGAAGTAGCAAATTGAAGATTTTGATCACACACGGACGCACAGACAGACAGACGGACGGATGGACGGACACACCGACACACACACGTACGGAGCCCGTTTCATAGTCCCCTGCTCGAACTCGTTTGGCGGGGACAATATGTTATTCGCCAATGAAATCCAATATCAAGAATGTGTTTCTTAATAGATGTTTGAATTTGTAAATGTAGTTAGCAATCGTGTCACGATCGTCTGTGGATGGGTATGTGGTTATGGCAAGCGTGTGTTGTGTGTGGAAAGCTCGAACATACTGTATGTTCAGCATAATGCTGTGCGTGTATGTGATGTGACGCATTCTGTATTTATGTACATTATGCCTGTGCGTGCGGAGATGGGGAATTCCCTAGTAGAAAGCCAATCACAGCATCAAATTGCCTCATACCTGCTAGAATATATGTCATGACGATGTCATGTATGCATAGGGCCGTAATACTCCTACAATTGTAGCACATTCTCTGCATGTATACATGCACACATGTGCACGGATACATGTGTGCGCACTCACACACACACATACAACATGCGGTGCTAGGTTGAGTGCACTGAAGAGAATACGTGTGTACAAGACACAGTTTTCATCGCATCGAGCTTTCCAATCTTGGAACATGATCGCACAGGTGAAGTAAAGCTTTACCCGAAGAGATTTCGCTTTACCTCGCTATAACAGGCTTGATTAACAGTGTTTTCCTTTGTTTGGAAATCACAAAATTATCTTGTGATAGCAGTTATTTCGTAATAGCCGATCTCGCTATAAGAGTAGCGTTTTACATAGACCTGTGTGGAAGGAAATTTGGGATGGGGAAAATTTCCTTGTAATAGTAAACCGATATCTCATTATAGCAGTGTTCGTTATATCGAGTTTCCCCTGTACAACAAAATCAAATTCTGCATGCATCTATCCTTGAACATCTGCTCAATATGAAAAGACACAAAGAAAGACGGGGGATATTAAGCAGTCTTATTACATGATATACTGTATATCTGATTGAACAGTCATACAGTATTTACGGGTTAAAGAATGTACACACTAGGGCTAGTTACTTGTCGATTGCCAACAACCTTGAAATGTGCCTGTCGATCACAACAAAAGAGTCTTCATATCTCAAGGACTACAAAGGAGGACTACAGAGGAAGACCATCTTCCCTATCAAGCTATCATCTCAATTACTGGACATCGCAAATTCAGTAACTCATAAAAGAAGTTGAATACAAGGGTCTACACAGAAGACTGTAAGTTGCTTGCATTGAAATCTTAAAGTCAATCTACTACACTACCGGTAGTGCTGATATAAAGTAAATATCTTTTATATAAAATAGCATACATACTTATGATACAGGCCGGCAGTGCATGACAAAAGTTATAGTGCACGCAAAATATAACGATTGCAAACGATAACCCACTATCGATTTGACTATCGGTTTTTGCTCCCTCACTTTAATCATCGAGTACTTGAATCCCGCATCTTATCGACGCGATTGCGCCACAACCACGATATGCTTTGCTCGATATTATCGTTATTCTCAATTCTCGCTGGCTATGCCAGCAACTTATCTGTGTGGGACTAGACTTTCAGCAGTAGATTTAAACATGGAAGCTGAAATCAACAGGTTCGCTACTTTTACAGAGACTGATCTATTGTATATGAACAGTATCTTAGACGATAAGGACACAAAGAAAACAAAGGATGCCATCAAATACGCCCTACGAATTTTGGACTCCTTCTGTTCTGAAAAAGGAATCAATCCGACAGATATTGAGCAAGTCAACCCAAGATTTGTGCCGCTTTCTCCGTACATTCTACTCGGAAGTGCGCCGTGGAAATGGGCAGCGTGTGTACGGTATACGCTAAGCGCTCTTTGGTCATGCTACGCTATGAAATTTTATGACAAAATTTACAACACTCTCTCGGAATCCACATGTGCAGCAAAGGTGACTTCAATGATGCCTGGCACGAGTCCTGTGTTTAAATCCAGTAGATCCCTAATCCTACAAGACATCATCTAGTCCTGGTCCTGGACCCACAGTGTAGTAAGTAGGGCGTCTAACGTGTTACTGTTAGATCCATAGATAGACCTATTGTAGGGTCAAGTGTTAACTAGCTCCGTCGCTCGTACCGTAGATCTACAAACGTTAGTCCTAACCTATCGTAGGGCATATGTACTGTTACTTGCACTGTTAGTGTTAGATCTAATGTTAGATCTATAGACCCTAGACTCTATAGTTGAATTTGGATCTTCAGGATTTTGTCTACACAGGTTCAAATAAACTGGTATTGTCCAGACCTAGACACAAAATTGATTACGGATGAAAGGATGGACCAACAAATGGATGTATTCTTTTTTTTTGTTAAGAAAGAAATGAAACTTGCAAAATAACATTCTCATATGTAGTGTGATAAGCTTGCCTGTGAGTTGTATGTCTGTTTATCTAAAAAGTCATCGGATGATTAGTAAAGCATGTTTGCAAATTAAAGCTGTTAGAGTAAAGTGAAAGATTATTTGAAATGAATAACAGAACCACACCCAAATGATGATATCCACAAATTAACCAAGAAATTAATAAAGAATGCAAATGAAAAGAAAAAAACAAAAACTCACAAAATCAATATCCATTTCATTGAATGGCCGATGGAATAGTGGTGGCTTTGGGGGTGGGGCCTCTTGGTTGCCAGAGGGTGCACTCACCCGATGATTTCCCTGGGCAATGTGCATGGGGGCATTGGAGGGTACTGTGGGAGCATTGGATGGGTTGATAGGGGCAGGGCCTGGAGGGGATACTTTGCTCTGCTGCTTGGCCTCCTCCTGCCTGTCATAGTGTTCCAAGAATGGGGGTCGGTAGCCACCTGCCTTAGCAGTGTCTGTTCCTAGTAGAATGAACAAAGCAAGAATATATCATTACCAGAAAGAAAAAGAAGTGTACAAATATCTGAAGTACCTAGCACTAAATGCCTGTGTACAAAGAGCATTTTCTACAATGCCCAGATAGGTAGAGTATACAGTACAATGTATAGCAACAACAGTTGTACTACATCAACATAATTGTGCACAAGATAAAATGTATTTGAATCTCTCACCAAGGCAAGGGCATCTCACTTGGAGCGGCCATACTGCTTATTTAGAGAGCAGCCATCACATCACATATTTGTGCAATAATTTTTTGTTAATTTTATAATCTCTCTGAATTTTAATACATCACAACACATGTAACATATGTTCAATGGCATCCTGGCTTTGATGGTATTGAAATTTACTACTTGGGCTTTTAGTCTTTAAAATCAATTGAGGTGGTACACACTGCACTTGGGTGTTTGAAAATATGTCACTTAAAACTGATTTACTGGAGCTACAATGTGTATACAGTCAACCTCGGGTAAGTCAACATAATCGGGACTGAGAAAAACACGTCGACTTACGCAAAAGTTGACTTACGCTTAAGTCGACGTTTTGTTGACTTATAAATGAAAACTTTAGAGTAAGATCACGATGCCGATCTCGACCCAAATCTTACTGCTCTTGCCGTCAAAATATATGTACTGACATTGGAAACAATTATGTTTTAGTTCATGCATAAATCTCGCGCAGATTAGTAACGACAACGCACGATTTCCAAATCTGTAGAGAAATTTTGAGAGAGCGGGATGGGAAACCTGGGCCCGTTTTTGAGACACGCATATTCCCCGATTTGCAAGCAACTTTGCGATTTAAATTCAAGTGCGTTGCTGCGAAGATATGGGTGTGAATTCGTATGATTCTGTCAAGATAATTTTTCAGTGCCGACTGGGTTGAAATAGGATGTGTGATTTTCCTTCCCTAAGTCGCCATAATTTGTTTTGCTTCAATTTCTATTGCCATACTCTGAAAATGAATTGTTCTCGCGCTCCGATTCGCAACATTACCACTGTGTACGGTGCGGACCAGTCTGAAATAAAAAGAAGAAGAAAAGTTTGTTAATCCAAAAACGACATCTTTTGGATTACAAACCTTCATAAAAACAAATCTCTTTCAGTCACCGGACAATTCAGCTTTGGGCTGAGATTTTAAACATTCGGCAGAGCAAACTGTCACAATAATTTGCTACTATTTTTTCATTGACATTTCGTGAAGCAGCATGCGTTTCGGTAGTTTGAAGTGTGTAAATGTTGCGATGTCTTTCCCCTGCTAGTGCAGACTAAGTTCAGTCACGGCGAAAGTTCCGTTACAAAATAAAAAATAATGCACGTCTTTTCAACAATAACACACTTCCGTATAGATTTTTATGCATTTAAACGCAGTTTCTTGTTTCGTACAAAAACCGCAAGTCTTTTCTGCAATGCTCTTGCGTTTTAAATACAGCGATGCTTGTGATTTGATGGACTTGCCTTTGATTTTTAGAATTGCGTTTAAACGTTTGAAGTTTTAATATTTCTACTTGACCTTTTGACCTTTGACCTTTGACCCCATGACCCCAAACTTTCACCTGAGAATCTGAATTGGGTAATACATTTATAAACTAAGTTTCAAGAAAATATCTTCTGGCATTGCATCGATACAGTGGACACAGTGAAATTTTACATATTAACCCTGACCTTTTGACCTTTGACCTTGAGCATGTGCACCCAAAAGTTGATAGACACAACTTCACCCCCTAATACACATACATGCCAAGTTTCATTAAGATACCTCAAAAGGTTTTTAAGTTATGCTGTCCACAAAATTCATTACGGACGGATGGACGGACGGACAACCCGAAAACATAATGCCTCCAGCACCACTTCGTGGCGGAGGCATAAAAATTTATGGCAAAAAGAAACGTGCCATACAAACTTAACATTGGGCCCTTAAAGTTCGTTGACTCCTGCCTGTGACCTTTGACCTAGTGGTGACCATCCAAGTTTGATTACAAACGGACCAATGGATCAAAAGTTATGACCCATAATAGAAATGCGCCATAAAAACTTAACATTGGGCTCTAAAAGTTTGTTGACCCATGCTTGTGACCATTGACCTTGTGGTGACCATGTATCCACTCCCCAAGGGACATCCACCATCCAAGTTTAGTCACAAATGGAGTTATGGATCAAAAGTTATGACCCATAATAGAAACACACCATAAAAACTAAACATTGGGCTCTAAAAGTTTGTCGACCCCTGCTTGTGACCCTTGACCTTGTAGTGATAATCCACTCCCCAAGGGACATCTACCATCCAAGTTTGGTCACAAATGGAATTATGGATCAAAAGTTATGACCCATAATAGAAATGCGCCATAAAAACTTAACATTGGGCTCTAAACGTTCGTTGACCCATGCTTGTGACCACTGACCTTGTGGTGACCATCCACTCCCCAAGGGACATCCACCATCCAAGTTTAGTCACAAATGGAGTTATGGATCAAAACTTATGACCCATAATAAAAACGCGCCGTAAAAACTTAACAATGGGCTCTAAAAGTTCGTTGATCCCTGCTTGTGACCTTTGACCATGTGGTGACCATCCACTCCCCAAGGGACATCTACCATCCACGCTTGGTCACAAATGGAGTTATGGATCAAAAGTTATGACCCATAATAGAAACGTGCCATAAAAACTTAACATTGGGCTCTAAAAGTTCATTGACCCCTGCCTGTGAGCTTTGACCTTGAGGTGACCTTCATATATGGTAGATATGTGAAACTTTCTATGACCCCTCTTCCCTCGAAGTTTGATTGCAACTGAAGCCCAGAGTAAAGAGTTATTGAAGTTTTTGTAGCGTTAAGGACAGACGACGGACGGACGGACGGACAACAGACAGACAGACGCCGCAGGCAATCCCTTAGTCTCCCCTCACCTCCGGTGGGCTTGACAAAAACTAGAGAAGTTTGATTTACATTTGTAACAGACCTACATGTACAGCTGTATTGACCAAACACTGATTCCTGTATACTCCCTTCATACTGTTTTTTGTGGGGTATGTACATAATATAACAACAGCCAAAACTGCAATGCATTGTCTGACAATGTTTATGGTGCCGTGATATATTTACCACATATGTAATCGATGGCTACAACTTCAGACAAGAAATTGACATACGTGTAGGCAATTCAAGCAGTTTTATAGAAAGTGACATGTAATGCACTGCACAAATTACTGCATGCAAGGTACATTTCACGGCATGTAGTTATTATTGCAGATTTAGTGAGTCAACTGATATTTGTGAAAAAATGCCTCCCTAAACTCATTGAACATGGACAACAGTAAATAAGAACTGATCATTCTTCCTCATTCAGTCAATAGTGAGTTTTCGCTTAGCGACGGACGAACCTTCACCGACGCGGGTAGTATCAGATTTGCGTCTGTCGTAGACAGACTGCCATCGTTACAAAAAGCAGTTTCGCATTTCTGCGAACGCGAACACAGGTACGGAGAGTAATTGCCCAGGGATCCTTCTCCCGCAGCAAGTCAGATCACAGCTAATATCTAAAAGCCTTTCATGCAACGCTAAGCAATAGTGATTATAGAATGGGTAGCGAGAATCCTGCGATCTGATTGGTCGAGAGCTATGTGTTCATTTTTACTGGCCGCACGCTGAGTCACAGTGGTAAACATGTTATCGCGCACTCAGCAAGAGTATGCGTACTTGTAACAAAGGTTCGCGCACTAAAGCAAGCGTTCGCGCACTCAGCTTGGCCATGCATCCAGTAAAAACTTATGCATGGCTGGCCATGCATCCAGTAAAAACGGTAAGTACGAGTATGCATGCCCGTTTACAGCAAGCCAAAAGGAAATGCATCCAGTAATTTTGTCATCGGGTAACACGATAGAAAAATGGGTCTTTAATTCCCATTCTATAAATCAGATGACGCACATGTCTTTTCGTGCGTCAGTCGGAATATAGTGTGCATGCGGTGACTATGGAATTTAGCCTAAACTCACTCGGCTTCGCCTCGTGGGTTAAGCATTCCATAGTTACCTTATGCACACAATTCCGACTGACGCACTCAGACCTGTGCGTCATTTGTATATTGTAAATTACAATGTTCTGCTTCCCTATTTTCAAATGTTCTTCGAAATCTGACAAACTAATGATCCATGTTTCTGACAAATCTGTGGTTCCAGAGACCATTGCAGACTAAATTACTGTAACTGTGAGCTGTAATATTAACATTGGGCGCAAACTACACTTCTCGCAGCTGATTTCGACGTTATAGATGATGTAGTTTATTTTCATCATATCACGCAAACCATACACAGCAACCAGAAGATTTACTTCAAGTAATGATCGGTGGATACTGTGCTGCCTGTCCGAAAAAAGTAGGGAATTCATGCCTGCCGCCCTTGGGTCAGTGATTGATAACACCTGAGCACGCGACCTTCTCCTCCGAAACAACGCTCGCCGATTGGCTGCTCACGCACTCGCGGTCTCAATCTGGACGGACAGGAATTTTGCTAAGAACAGTTCTAGATTTCAGGGCCCGAGCGGTCACATCGATGTTAGTATGCCGTCCGCGTTGAGTTTGCGAAAACTCCCTAATGTGGTTCTCAATCACCAATTAAAACACTTGCGAATATTGTTGTACAAGTCCCATTTGGTGCACAGTTTAAGAATTTTATGCTTTCCATTCAGACTTCCAATTTCCATTTGCACAAAATTCAGGTATTCTGTATCTGCCGGCATGTTTTCATGGATACTCACTTTTCATTGTATCATCATTGCCACCTTCATCCTCGTTGATGACCATTGTGCCCATGTTAGACTCCAGGTCATTGATTGTGCCTGTACCATGCTCAATCATAGTCCCACTCTCGTGTTCAATCATGCTACCTGGATGCGGTGATAAAAACTATTTGTCTTCATGGACTGTGTTATAAATCTGTGCTAACTGTCAAATAATTTTTCTCTATTCCTTCCTTTCTATGGTCTTACTTGGCTGCAAGATCATTCTGCAGTCTACAACATGAACAGTTATCCAAGGTCACAATGTGAAATACTTCATGTCCAATGTCATGTTATGATGAGATGATGGTATTGCTTTATCATAAGAAAGCATGCAACTCACCATTGTTTGCATGCTCAATCATGGTACCACTGTCAAGATCAGTCACACTGTCATGTTCAATGAAGGTGTTTGCAGTGCTCACTGCTGAGCCACTGATGATCATTGTCCCACTGTCTTCTTCCTCATCATCAATGCCTGCTGGTGTAGCTTTGCTTCTACCCCTCGCCACCATTGTTCCACTGTCAATGTCTTCATCATCCTTCATAAGAGGGAAAAGAATAAAGGATAATAAAGGGTCTTTGCACGAGGTTGGGGGAGCAGGGGGCTTGCTTTTTGTCACAGATTTATACATTATACAATATATTATGCTGAACTGACCATTCAAGCAGTGAGAATTAGGGATATCTGGGACTAACAATGAACTAGGGCTTTCTTGTAGCTCAGTTGGTAGAGCACCGGGCTAACATCCGGAGGTCTCGGGTTGTATCCCGATAGAATCCCATTTTCTTTGCTCATTTTTCCACTAACAGATTTATACATCACAAGCTTTTAAACTAATCTCAGCATAGTGCATTTCAAAAGCTGTAGATGTAGCATCTACTGGCATAACATGCAATTATTTAACTTGTACATGATTATAATGCATGCACATACACAAAGCAGATCGAGCACAAATTCTTAGTCATCACCCACTTGCTCACATGGTCACTCATTACATAGCCAATATTGTGTGTAAAGGAGTTTCTACTGTTAACAGACTTCAGTCTCACTTGAGCAGATTTACTGATAGTAGGACTCTTTATGCAAGATCGTTTGTTCGTTTAGTTTGTTTGTTTGTTAATTTCCATCTGAGAAGATGGCTGGATAGCCCATATTCAACTACATTAAGCTGGTCTTCCATTGGGTCCAGTTGGATGAGAGGGTGGGACCACTTCACCAGGTTAAACACCCTGCTCTTTGCGATGAATGAATGAAGCGGGATCTTTTACCTGCATGAGTTGTTACTCTCTCATACACGGGACCTCCATTTTATGTCATATCCGAGGGACAGAGTGTTTTGCCTCTTGCTAGAGGGGATGGTATGCTTACACACAACATTGCTCAGTCCAGACTCGGGTTCATCGTGAGGCAGAGGCGCTACCGACTGAGCCAACTCACCGCCCGTAACTGATGCAATGATCAAATGTGCTAAAACCTAATGCATTACAGGGACAGTAGTACCTTGGTGCTTTCAGTACAACTCACTGAGCACACTTTGGGTTTACAAGTTATCATCAAGCACTGTTATAGACATCTCTATCAACTTTGCTTGAATGACCACTCAAAGTGCGGCACGTCACCTTCCTTCATGTATGAAATTTATACCAATTCATCAAGACCCTTGCAATAGGATTGCTGGAAGTCACATCAATCTGTAGAGTCATCAAAGACAGTTCCCAGTTGTACCATGGGATAGTACTTATGACATAAGGATAGTATTTTCTTTTTTTCAGAAGATGTGACAAAACAGCCAAATTCTTATAAGCTCATTGGGCAATAAAGTAGTCTCAATGTGATGCTTCCATGAGCATTCCAATTCAGTTGGACCATCACTATCTCTTCACATGCTGGTTCCTCTAATACCGCATACAAACTTTGTTTGAAGGGAGTATAACAATAAACTTCCAATCTTAGACAAAAACTATGAAGCATTCAATGAGACACATGTTGACACAATCTTCTGATATGCTAGGGCCGCAGAAGAACACTGAATCATAATCACCTCTAGATTAATAAATCTATTAATCCTTACTGGCACTGACTATTTGTGTGCTATATGATTTTCCTAAATCATATTCATTAAAATCATTAGCCATTCCACTCTGGGATATTAGCAAACACAGAATATGTTATGACTTCTCTTACACTCGCACCAAACAATAGGAATTTAGGTTAAGAGAATAGGACAGTGTGTGTGTAAAGCACTATCTTTATTAGCCTCATAGACCACTGTGAAAATCACATCCACAGCAGTACACTGAATTGATAGAGAGTAGATCTTGAGTGACATTAATATGTATTAGAGAAAACATTTACATTTTCTTTTCTGTTGACGATTTGTAGAAGGGATATAAAACAATTTATCAACACCATTTTGAGCCAATAGTGAAATTATGGGCTTCATGTGACAGAAATAGCCTTGTTTCTTTTAGGGCAGCACCCCCTCAGAATATACTAGTACATTTTATTCTGTCACCTAAGAAATTGCGATTTCAACTACAGTCTCTCAGTGCAGGGTATACAGGTATTTGTTTACTTAATCACATCATCCATTTTTCATAATAGCAGCTTTTAAAGCAATACAGCATAAATTCACACTAGGTATCTTGTATCTTGAATAAAATCCAAACGGTATTAACTGTTTAGAGTTAAAGATAATAAAAAGTTTTGGTACCTCGAAAGTTTCCCTGAATTTCCTTGTCTTGGTTTGTGTTTCACGTTAAAGTACGTTGTCTGTGAGAATTACTCGCCCCAAAGTGCTCTCATGTCTTAGTAATCATGCAATAATGGTTTCGTACCAGAGCCGTCGCCGTACGGCGTCGATAAATATTGTACGAAACCACTGACTGCGACCAGCAGCGTGCAGCCCATTGTACGCATAGCTAACTGCGACCAACAGCCCCATACGCATAGCGTAATGGGGCTTCGCATTGTAGCATTCAGGATCATGACAGAATTAGTATCGTGGGTAAATGTCAACTTAAAATCCAAAAATTTCTTCGATTTGAAGACTTACCAATTAAGTTGAAGTATTGAAAACAGGCTTCGAACAACGTTTGGTTCTGCCAATAGTCTCTTTCTTTTCGAATTGATGACTGAATGTGACTCGGTCGAGAGGACCTTGGGAGAGCTACATACACTGACTACTACGGCCAGCGCATGCGCACACAAACATCTTATCCGTTGATGGATTTGAAATTTGTGTGATGTGATGTGTTTGCATGCACTGGCTGTAGTATTCAGTGTATGGTAGCTCTCCCAAGGTCCTCTCGACCGAGTCACATTCAGTCATCAATTCGAACAGAAAGGGACTATAGGCAGAACCAAATGTTGCCCGAAGCCTGTTTTCAATATTTCACCTTAATTGGTAAGTCTTCAAATTGACGAATTTTTGGCTCCGAGGCCCCCCCCTCGACGTTTCACGCGATGTATCGCTTTCGTGAAAAGCTATCGCGGTGACGTTTCATGATGTTTTTCTTTCGAGTCTCTCGCATCTTTTGACACCAAATTTCAATGCAAACTGTGTTTACAGGCAAATTTCATAAAAGCATGATAATTTGGGAGTTTTATTGATTGAAATTAATTCATAACATATTCTCTTGTTCAGAACAATGTCGTGAAAATTTCATTGAAAAAACAATGACAAACATAAAGTCAAAAAAACAGAGAAATACATAAGAAATTCAAAAACAATAAAATACTTAAGAATTTTTTTATGATTGCGCAATTTTTTCTCTTACATTTGTTAACCCTAAAAGGGCCGGGGGGGGGGGGGGGGGGCGGAATCCGCCCCCCTCGACGTTTCGCGCTATAATTCTGTAACGCGAGAAGGCCTTGTCACGAGGCTTCTTGACTTTCTTTGTTCAAGTCTCGCGCAACTTTTGAGACCAAATTTGCAACGTCCGCACATACTTTTGCGAAGCCACGCCCATTTTTGTAATGGAATGTCGCCCCAAAACGGGCACAATTTTGTGATTTTGTGTACATTTCCTATGGAAAACAGTGCTCTGTCATGAAAGTCATAAAAACCTGATTATTTTTACAATAAATCACTTTCATTGCTTAATTTTGTGCTAATTATGGTAGAAAAGTGGTCAGTGACAATTTCCAATGAAAAAACAAATAAAAAACAAAAGTTGAAAAACAAGGAAATACATAAGAAATTCTGAAAACAATAAAATACATAAGAATTGAAATGAGTTTTGGAAGTTTTTGTGATGTACAATTGTTGAATATGCTAGAAATTGATTGTTTCAAAAAATCTTATGACACAATCTTGTAGATTATGACGCGGGTCTCACGCATGCAAAATTTCATCGCGATCCACCGATGGCCGAGATCTCGGGGGCGGAATCCATCCCCCCCCCCCCCCCCCCCCCCGTTCTGAGCATAGCCAAAAAAGCCTGGCCCCTTTAGGGTTAAGGACACTAAAAAGAATATTTACACAAAAAATGTGCCTGTTTTGAGCTTTATTTAGTGATTTATACCAAATTGTCTGATTTCACGCATCATAATGCATAAATTAGCATAATTTAGCAAAAATGATAATTAAAAAAAAATTAACTTCATGGTACTTTAGATTATATCATAGGCAATGTGTGCCAAATTTCGTCGTAACTGCGCAGTCGACGGCCGAGATCTGGGGCCTGGGAGGCCCCCCCAACTCTATCATCTACCTAAATAGCCCGGCCAAGTTAGGGTTAAAGTAGTGAATCAAATCAATACAAAAGTATGGGTCAAGAAAGTTGTCGATACATGGAAATTTAAAGACAAAAATTCACCATGCAGTTGCTTAAAATCTGAGTAAAAAAAATATGAAATCAAAAAAGTCAGGTTTAAGAAGGATATTCTGTGCAACAATTCTTAAACATCAATCATATATTTGCAGCAAATAAGATAAGAATTAAAAGATTGATAGACATATGAATTCAAAAGAAACATTAGCAGTATGTCCCAAGCACAGTGAAAGCTCTTTTAAAGCATGTGAAATGAAAGGTTAAAAAAGCAAATAAATAAAGTATTCCTTACTGTTTCCAACAAAATTCACACAGGCTTTATACCCATTTTTATTGCTTCTTCAGGGGCGTTATAACATATCCAAACTCAAACTCAAACTCAAATAGCTGTGAATTGAAGGGTTTCAATAACAATGAGAAATGAAAGAGAGCTGGAATGAAGTTGCATGCTGCAGGAGACATCTGATTGGCTTACCGGCCCTCCGTCTGCCTCATCCTCTTCCTGATTGGTGGATGCAACAACCAATTAGAGAGAAGTAACAACATACTCTCAGCACAAATACTACAGTATTGATCTGTTGTAGCACATTGTGGACTTAATCAGGCAAGGAAAGGTGGGTGGGGGCAGCAGACAAAATGCTACACATGTTCCTCATTGATTTAAAAAAAAAAACACACACACATTTTATGCTTACTACATGAGAACTATTGTGAAAAGCCCATGTCACAATGCATTTAAATTGAAAGCATGCTTCCTTCATGTGTGATACCTTTCATGACTCAAAGAATTAAGCCTAATATGGAAACATTACTATTTTGTATTTTGAAAACAAGCTATAACAGCATAATTTAAAACAAAGTTTAAGTTGTCCTAACACATTGACATTGCGACATTGACTAATATCCCCTCTCACTCTCTCTCTCTCTCTCTTTGTACATCATGTTATCAATCCAGGTCTATTTTGCTGCAGTCATTCAGACTGTACATGTCCTTGATGAATTGCTTTGTACACTGGACAAGTTCTGATTTATAGATGCAATCAAACCAGTTTAAAGTTATGTTTTATATACTTACAGGAGAAACTCCAACAATTGACAGATTTGAGCCTTATCTCTGACCTCAAATCTAATCTATCCAATAATTTTGATAGCAGATTGACTCACTATAGCTTACCACCGTCGCATCAAATTCATTGAATATGCTGAACAATTTCCTCACATGTGGACACTTGTACACTAGACCACAACCCTGTGACCTACAAGTATGACCTCATCAGCAAAATTCTATCACTTTCTTCTTCTTTTTTGCATGGTCATATAATCCTACATAAATTCCATTGACCTGCCTTATATCATAAGGTTATCAAAGTAACACAGACTGGACAAATTGATAGATGGGCAAACAACCTGATAAACAATTATACATGAAGCAGGGAACATTTACTAATAGCAAAAGCAAGCACTAGTAGCATGACAATTTTATCTGGCCTGTGATGGAAGTAACGGAGTACAACGTATATGAGATTGCAGTATCTGTCAGCATATTTATTGCTTAATGCAAGGTGCCATTTTCTGGCATGCACATGCACAAGAGCACAGCATGTAACTTGAACAAGCCAAATGTCTTTGTTCTGTTCATTCATGCACACATGTACAATAGCAGCTGCATAACAGAAGGCAAGAAAAGATAGGGAAGGTGGAGGAGGGATAGAAAATAGAGGAGGTGAACACTGTGGGGGGGGGGGGGAGTGAGGTAGGGCAGAAGTAGTGGATTACTTTTGCTATGATTTTTTTTTTTTTTTTTTTTTTTTTTTTTTGCGCTATTCATCCTTGGAGAATTTTGTGTGTTACTACCTTCACAAGATTTGAAGAAAAGTTGAGAACCTGAAGAATATATGGAGGTATAGTAGAGGTACAAGGAGAAACTTTGCAAAGTCAATCATGTCATCATGTTACTTGGCATTAAGGTAAGCAAATATCTTATCAATGTACTGCAGAAAGAGAAAAACCTGTTAAATCTCTACCAGACATATAAGACTTTCTATAAATGTGTGCCAAGTGCATTGTCAACATAACCTAGTTTCCACGCCCCATCATAGCCAACCGTTGAAAGACGTAGGAAAGCAAAATAAAATCTGTAAGACTCATCTAAGGAACACCTGAGTTTTGAAATTAGACTAAATGCACCCCGCATGTGGTACCCCAAGCAAAGGTGTGTTATTGACAGTGCCTGGGCCCCCTTTCACCCCACATGTATCTTGGGGAATAAATGAGGATCACTTGACGTGTACCATTACTGCATTTCCTACTTCTGCAATTGATTTTCTATCACAATGGATCATGCACTATCAGGAAAATTAAGAAAAGAAAGGATTTCATTAGCTCCCTCCAAGGGACTACCCATGGAACTGCCACAAACAACCAACATACCATGAACTCGTCACACTTCTTGTGTTAGGAAAGCTGACATATCAGAGTTCCAAGACTTTTAAGAACAGTACTTTGGAAATCAAATGTGGGATATACAATGTACATACAGTCAACCTCGGATACCTCGAAGTCGTCGGGACTGAAGAAATTGGTTCGAGGTACGCGTACGTCAAATTTTCTTCGACTTATCCGATTTTTGTCGATGTTCCACATGGTATCTGTTACAGTGCCTACCGATTGTTTGTATGCTTGTCAATTGGATTTGAATCGACTTTAATATGAATGAATTGAATGTAAATCGATGTTCTTCTTTCATCAGTGTTTTCTGGTGGACAATTAAATGACTTATCACAATAAAAACAAAAAGAAAATACCGGCACGTAATCGAGTGCAAGACAGGGTTGCAGAACATGCGTGCTGAATGTACATTGTCGCGTCGGCGTAGGTACCCCCTCGATCACTATTCGTTTTTCCTCCTTTTCTCTCGTAAGTCATCATCTCTTACACAATATCCAACACAAGAATCACAGTCTTAGCTTTGCAAACTACAATTTGTATTAAAATTTTGCACAACTATGGGTGTACATGTAGCTCACCAAGACTGTTTAGGGCTACAGGGAGCGACGGCAATGTCGCACCGCTACGCTTTGGTCTTCCATGTGTCTACCAGCAGCACTAACAGTCAGCAGACGATACCATTAATCATTTCCAAATGTAAAAGCAACAATCAGTTATTTATTTTAGTATCATACAGAGCAGAATATTACTGTTATTCATTTCTAAATTTCCAAGCAAACATCCGACATTCGTTTTACTATCATACGGAGCCCAATATTACTGCTGTCCACTTCCAAAAGTGAAATGAATTACTGACAATCATTTTATCGTCGAATGGAGCTGAATGTTACTGTTTTTCATTGTTGAACGTCAAGGCAGATATCAGACATTTACTTTACCATCAAACGCAGCTGAATGTTAGTGTTATTAATTTCAAAATGTATAATAGCAAATATCCGACATTTATTTTAGCATCGTATGGAGCAGAATGTTACTGCTATTCACTTCCAAATGTAAAAGCAATCATGACTGATATTTATTTTGGAATCTTCCGGAGCACAATGTTCTTGCTATTTACTTTCGAAAGTAAAAGCAAACATCCGACATTTATTTAATCATTGTACGGAGTTGAATGTTATTGTTATTCATTTCCGAACGTAAAAGGGATCATTTGACATTCATTTTAGCCTATTCCGGAGCTCAATGTTATCGCTATGTACTTTCGAACGTAAAAGCAAACATCCGGCATTCATATTATCATCGTACGGAGTTGAATATTTATTATTCATTTCCGAACGTCAAAGCAAACATTCGAAACTTATTTTAGCATCTTCTGGAGGCGAATGTTATTGCTATTTACTTTCGAATATAAAAGCAAACATCATACGGAGTTGAATACTATTGTTATTCATTTCCGAACGTCTATGGGATCGTTTGACATTTATTTTTGTATCTTTCGGAGCTGAATGTTATCCTTGTTTATTTCCAAACGCAAAATCAACTATCTGACATTAATTTAAGCACCGTACAGAGCTGAATCTTACTGTTCTTCATTTCCAAAAGTATAAGCAAACATCCTGACATTTATTTTAGTATCGTATATATGGAGTCGAATATTACTGTTATTCGTTTCCAAAATCAAAAGCGATCATCTGACATTCATTGCAGCAACTTTCGGGGCCGATTGTTACCGCTGTTCATCTCCAAAAGTAAAGGCAAACATCCGACTTTTTTTTGGTGGCCCGACGTGCGTTTTGGTGGCCCGGGCCACTGTAAGTGTCGAGCCCTGAATAAGTGCAGCACAGTACATGAAGGATGGGCTACTTGAGTAGTGAGTAATATTGCAAGATCAGATTCCGGCTATGGCTTCTGAGGACAGTGCTATTACTGTAGTCATAAACATTTACCGAAGAGGATTGTTCGCATTAAAAAAAAGGCTAAACAATCTTAGGGGGCCTTGACGATTGTGCTAGAAAAGAAAAGAAAAAAAAAAATACCGAAAACTCATAAAAGATTCAAGTCAAAACAGGGGTAAAATACATGATGATTTTTTTTTTTGTCTGAAAATCGTAAAGCGTATTATTCCGTTACTTCGAAATTTATCAGAATAAACTGTTGTTAAATCATATCTATACTATTCTTTATTATGCTAGGCCTATACTTCCAGATCATATACCACACTATTTTCATAATCGCATTGCTGGAAAAAAAAATATTCAGAGCTTGCGTTCTCGGGGGAGAATTAATGAAACAAACTTCGTGAAAGGAAAAAAGTGAAAAAAAAAACACTAGCGGGAGATTGATGTTTGGACAGTGGACCGTGATTAATGCCAAAGATATAACTGTCAACACCTAAGCAGGTGCGCCACGACGGTTAAGAAATGTACGCGCACGGCATGACTATCACGATCGCAAATCAAAACAGAGTGGTCAAAGAAAGATGATGGGCAGAGCGTAGTGCTATTGTAAGCACTCCATTTGTACGGCTGCTATATGCATACCGTGTACGTGTGTAGGTACAGTAGGTGTTGGGGATTTTCCTTGTCTGCTGTGTACCGGGTATTTCTTTGAGCGCATGATCGTTCTGGGGCTCAGAATATTTACAATCGAGTGTGAAAAGATTTGTGACATGTCTTCGCTGTCCACGCGCGCTTCATCGGAAATGCTGAGTGATGTTTGCAATTTCAATTCGAGCATCATGCTGGGAAAAACAATAAGTTAATTAAGATCGGGACATGAGATTTCCCTTCGAGGTAACCGAACTTCGAGTTAGGTTTTTTCGAGCTACGCGAATTTTAACACACGAAAACTCCATAGGAACAATCGGGACTTTCATTTTGTCTTCGAGGTAAGCGATATTCGGCTTATCCGAGTTCGAGGTATCCGAGGTTGACTGTACTTACAAAATGAATGACTTGATGTCCTCACCCCTAAAAATAGTTCAAAATGTGATCTTGAACATGTACTCACCGTACAGTGCAACCCCTCCTCACAATACCCCTCCCTCATGAGCCTTGTTTAGGTCACTGCTTGCATATTTACAAACAGCTCTGATTCATATATATACATATATACATGTATACTGTGGAATATACACAGATGAAACTAGAGAGGGGCCGTCAAAGGCGGCAGACCCACGCCTAAGTACAAAGTCGGGGTAAACATAAATGTGCATTCGGTCATCTACCAGAATTCGGCCACTTAATTGCCAGTGTGCTTTATCACCAGCCAGTGAGTTCTACCAAAGATCGTACACTTCAAGATCGTACACTGAAGTGTACGATCTTTGGTTCTACAGTCACATCACACGCAAATCACATAATTACACATACGGTATTAACACTCATTCACGTACAGGAAAGTCCTTAAGTCTCCTCCAAAAATCCATCGAAAATCCCAAATTCCACCGTCAAAAGTGCAGAATCGGAACTTTTCCAAGCGCGCGCGAATTAAGTCCAGTTTTAAGAGTATTGTCTACGCGACGGGTCGCGGAAAAAGCGCTAAAAATCGAGAAATACGCCGTTTTCTTGCGGGATATTTTGATTATAGCAAGCCGAGAGTGTGATGATATCAAAGGTCGTATGAGTGTACCATCTTTGATGGTATCCACAAAAGCAAAAAAGAAAAACAAAATTTACGTACCCCCTAGGCAATTACCCCTATGATTAGTGTCTACGGGAATTATTCAATGCAAGGGTTGAATGCAAATGTCTACTGCACCAGTATTCGGCCACCAACGAGCGCCGCAACGTCCCCGGTGCAATTTTGCACCAACAGTGTAGAGCGCGATGCATTTTCAGCGGCCTTGCACACGCATTGACATTGAGCACGCATATCGTGCAGTGTGACTGCGACCGAGCAAAATGCTCCTCCAACGAAAAAAACAATCAATGTTAATTTGAAAAATCATCAAATATCAAAGGTCGTATGAGTGTACGATCTTTGATGGTATCCACAAAAGCAAAAAAGAAAAACAAAATTTACGTACCCCCTAGGCAATTACCCCTATGATTAGTGTCTACGGGAATTATTCAATGCAAGGGTTGAATACAAATGTCTACTGCACCAGTATTCGGCCACCAACGAGCGCCGCAACGTCCCCGGTGCAATTTTGCACCAACAGTGTAGAGCGCGATGCATTTTCAGCGGCCTTGCACACGCATTGACATTGAGCACGCATATCGTGCAGTGTGACTGCGACCGAGCAAAATGCTCCTCCAACGAATGTTAATTTGAAAAATCATCAAAATACGGGCCAGTTTGTGATGACGGAGAACGAACTTTCATAAATCTAGAAGGACATAGTCCCTCAAATAGGCCTAAACGTAAATTTCGGAATTCTTACGAACATTTGAGCAGCGAAGTCGGATCGTTGGGGAGTTTATGTCTTCGTATGGTAGCGGAAAATCGCAAAGTGAGAAACGGGAAATTTTCGGAATGGTCACTATACCATGGGGTCAAAACTTCAAGGTCACACAGAATTTGCAAGGGTCAACCGATTATCACCAAAATCTAATCGATTCTTTCCTGTCATTATCCAAACATTCCCTGAACATTTCGTGCAAATCCGTTTACCCGTTCTCTTGTTATCTTGTACACAAACAAACAAACAAACAAACAAACAAACAAACAAACAAACAAACAAACAAACAAACATACGGAACCCTTTACATAACCCCCTGCCGATTACATCGGCGTGGGTAATGACTTGGCTATAGTTGATCTGGACCTTGAAGAAATGGAAGAAATCTAAACATTTGGGTCCTTGGGGTCTGCCCAAGAGCCCACAATGAGGCACCTGTATTATTTGAGAAATGTTTGTCTCCCTTGCCCCCATAAATGATTCCTGTCAACTTTGGTTCATTCTGCTTAATTTTAAGTAACCATGAAAATGTTTATTCCAACACAACTGGACCACATCCCAACATGATTATTCCCTAAAGTGCTGAGGTCACTGTTGCCACTAATGAGAACAACTTATATGTCAGTCCACTGGACAATTTAAAAAACCAAAAGGCTCTGCAATAATATTTTGTATTTCTAATAGCGAAGAAAGGTTTGAAGTTTACAGTTGGGCGACTGGGTGTCTGTCCATGACAGCCTTTTTGCCAAGACCCTCTCTCTGTATGGTGGTGAGAAAATGAGGGCAAATGAAGTGAGCTCAGCTGAGTTGGACAGGACAAGGGCCTTTTGAGATCTGATTTGCATCCTTATGTTAACAGCCTTTTAAATTACTGACTTTTGCTCCCCGAATTGGGGAGCAAAAATAGACCAATCTGAATGTCTGTCTGCCCTAGCCGATTTGCATACGGCGAATACATGCCACAGACCTCCACTGGTGGTCAGTGATGCATGCAAACAGGCTGGACAATGCCAAGATGGAGGATGTGGGGAGCGCAACATTCCACTGGGTGACTGGCGCCCAATAATATAACTACTAGTATTCAGTAGGGTTCATGTGCCATGAATAATAATGTGTGAAGCAGATCTCAAAAGGCCCTCACATTGTCGTGCTTAGCTGGGTTCACTTCACTCACCCATTATAGCCATGAAACAGCGAGAGGGCCTTGACAAATAGCTATGGCTAAAAGGGATCTATCTTCATCATTTGAACATCTCCTGCCCCTACGAATGATTCTAGCCCATCCTCTTGGTTAAAATCTATCATGAGTAAAAGAAAATGGAAGACAGAAGACAATGAAAGCATGAAAACTTTGGCAAGGGTAAGATACAAAGAAAAAAAGCTACTGGCAAGAACTACAAAAGTGGTTATATGTTAAGGAAAACCTTGGAGTTCATTTTAAGAGTACAACTGTTTCAATACAATAAATCACTTTTATTAAAAAAATCCAGTAGTATAATTCTCCTTAAACAATCTATATGAATTTTATATTCTGCATAGAGACAGACACTTAGCATTTTTTTTTTTCCTGATATACAGGAAGTTGTAAAGTGCAGTCTCCTATATGATTATGTGCCATTTAAGAGTAAATTATCATCACATTCTCATTTGCCAAAATGGTCACAATTACTCAGAACTTCCCCCAATAATGATAAATATTGTTGGTGATACTCTTTGAAAAAAAGAGAGAAAAAGATTTTGTCTATGAAGACTGTGTATTGCAGCAAGCAATAAAGACAATATGCATAATGTAAAAAACATGCATAATGTAACTAAGCATAGTTGCAGGGATCATTCATGATATATATCTATTTGACAAGACAATATCAGCTAGCAAATATTGGGGCAAATCTACAATCTCTGCTCCTTCGGCAAAAAAGAAAGAAAAAAAAACTAGAAATGTCGCTATGGCGACTGGTATGCCTCCGCCATAATGCATGGTTCTCCCAATAGGTGTATAGTGCAATGTCTATACAATGTGTGATGACAGTTTCACATAACTGGCAAAATATTGAAATGACAGGTTTATCATAAATGTCTTGAATGTTCACTTTCCTTGAACTAGGTTTGCTATAATTGTCTAAAAGTGCAGGCACATGTACTTGGGGAACTGAGGATTTCAATTGACTTTTGACTGACCCTTTTATAAGTTTATGCATTGTGTAATTTTCAAGGTATGAAGAAAAAGTGTAATTACAGTACAGTATACAAATGACGCACAGGTCTGAGTGCGTCAGTCGGAATTGTGTGCATAAGGTAACTATGGAATGCTTAACCCACGAGGCGAAGCCGAGTGGGTTTAGGCTAAATTCCATAGTTACCGCATGCACACTATATTCCGACTGACGCACGAAAAGACATGTGCGTCATCTGATTTATAGAATGGGTAATTTTCTTGTCAAAAACCCATTTTTCTATCGTGTTACCCGATGACAAAATTACTGGATGCATTTCCTTTTGGCTTGCCGTAAACAAGCATGCATCAGTTTTTACTGGACGCACGGCCAGCCATGCATCAGTATTTACTGGACGCATGGCCAACCTGAGTGCGCGAACGCTTGCTTAGTGCGCAAACCTTTGTTACAAGTACGCGTACTCTTGCTACAAGTGCGCGATAACATGTTTACCACACGGTGACTCAGCGTACGTAGCGTGCGGCCAGTAAAAATCAACACATAGCTCTCGACCAATCAGATCGCAGGATTCTCGCTACCCATTCTATAGTACAGAATAGATTTTTTTTTTTTTCATTTTAGCCTGGCCTTTAACCCTTTATGTTTGACCTTGCCCTTCTGGCAGGAAATTTCCCAGAGAATCTCCATTAGGTAATACATGTATAAGGGGATCAAGTTTCAAAAAAACAATCCTGCAAGCATTGCATATTAGTATATGAGGGAAAGAGTGAAATTTTGAGGAGTTGACCTTGACCTTGACCCCTGACTATTGACCCATGACCCCTAAATTCCCAAGATAATCCCTGCCAGTCAGTACATGCCTATGTACCAAGTTCCATGAAGATACTTGTACATTGAACCATTTGCAAGAAAAATGAAATTGTAACATTTTCACTTGACCTTTGACCTTATGATATGAAACTGTCTCTGGATAATCTTTACACAGTAGTACACATGTCTGCACTAAGTTTCAAGAAAATACCTTTGGGCATTGCGTAGATATTGGGAAAATGGCAACATTTTTAGCATTTGACCTTGACTTTTTGACCTTTGACCTCTTGCCAATTTCACTACAAAACTACTCAACTAAATGCCCCATCATACATCATCCTTGGACCAAGTTTAGTGAAAGTTGCTTCATCCGGTTTTGAGTTATCACATAAAAAAGTGCCCTTTTTCTTGTGGCTGTGGTGCCCTTTTAGAATGAAAGTTATTATTTATGACGTATAATATGCCCTTTCTCAAAGTCTACACTTTAATAAGCTTGAACAACTTTCCTGATCTCAAATATCATACCTTCAGTTCACTCGCGTCCCAATACATATATCTGATTCAAACTCAAAGTATCTTTCCGAGATACGAGACGACGTGTAGAAGTCTACGTACATGTACGCCCGACCGGCTTTTACCGTCCTGACTGCCTCCGCAGTGCAGCGGCTATAGAGTTACTAGCTAGGCAGCGGCGGCGGGCCGGAGCAAGTGGTCGCAAGCCATGCTAAAAAATGCCAGGCCTGTCGGACGGCTGCGAGCATTGCCATCTCTCTCGCTCTGCATTCATGCCAGCATGCTCAAAGCAAAATGGCGCCGGAAGTGCTCCAAAGCGAGCGCGGCGTACGCGTTGAAAACGTACTGTACTACAGAACCTACATCGTATTACGTATGGCCTACTGCCTAACGTCGTCTGCTGCAGAGAGATCTTATGCGTGCGTGCGCTGCTGGAGTGTAGCAGCACAGTCTATAGCATACAGCTCTATCGGGCATTCACATCACGTATAAACACCCAACATGCCCTTTCCAATGTGGCCTTGGTGCCCCTCTGACTGACTTAAGTGCCCTGGCCTCTTGGAAAAAGTGCCCTTTTCTAAATGGCCTTGCCCCTCCAAAATCCTATTTCAAGGCCTGTGATCACTATACAACATAAGGCCTATGAGCACAACAGGAAATATTTTCCCATTAGTTCTCTATACAGTATCATTCTTAGCAAGTTATGAGCCACTGCATTCAAGACCTGAAATTATATCTAGGAAATGTTTGGCCAAAGCTTAACTAGCAAGTTATGACCCTGACCTCTTACTTCACACCTCAAACACTCCAAACAGATAATTGTCAACACATGTCCGTTCTTCCTGCAAAATCACATTACCACTTGATTTTCCCAGCTAATAATTTCCACAAAATGTGAGTTTTATCCAGAAGTTCACAAACCTTTGTCATTTTGACAGTGCATATTATCACCATATACACCTAAAGATGCATTCTCTTCCAAATATCAATAACATCCACATTCGAGGGGATTTTTTCAATATCATATAGATAAGAACTAGCTGTGGCAATCAGAAAAGCTAACGCCTATAGTAACAGTACGGGGCCAGAAAATTGGATGACAAAAATCCTCTGGGATGCCAACATACAAGAACAAGAACAGAAAACATCCATTCAAACAGTCACAAACAGCAAACATCATTGTCTCTTTATGTCTAATTGCTTCTCTGTAAATGCAGTTTAAATTGAAACGTGCAACATTCCTGTATCATTCCCATGCCTATCCTTACCACAATTGTGTAAATATCATCTTCATAGTCCTGAAAAATTGTACAAGGTCAAAACTCATTAATCTTTTCTTCCATGACAATAATTACGTGATTCCTTATTTCATCTCATGGCAACCACTCTTGTACTCTGCTTATTCTCTTTTGCTGGACAACCTCAGTGAAAATTTTGTAAAATATTCTATAATGCCCGATAACGGACATTTTGAAAGCTAAGTAAAAGTTAAATGAGATGCTGGTAAATTACACCGTTAAATCAATGCCAGTCACCCAACCGTTTCTGGATAATTGTTGATCTATACCTACACAGAGGAACATGGACTCTTGCTTTCAGCCTCTTGAAGAATTTAACATGTTGGAACATTTCTACACACTTGAAACTAGGCCTCATCATCACAAAGAAAACACACAAATTCAACATAAACTGCATGCACAGTTACTTGTATGAATGTGTTGTGAGCTAACTACAATGATACACAGGTACATACTTCAATTCATGCAGAGGGGCAAAAAATACAAAACAAAAGATTATTGGTGCCATGCAAGCTAATATTTACCAACTCACGTGTGGGAAAAGACTATATAGTATTAGATGTTTATTGTCAACTTGAAAGAGTTACAATTACTACTTGAAAATCAGTCTTCACAAACCTTTGGACATTTGTCACTGACTTAAACATAATGATGACTGATAACATATACAGCGTGTCCCAGAAAAAACGAAACCGAGTTTCATTGCAATTTTTTGGGATCATAATCATATATTTGTTTTATGAGATATGCATGAATGGAAAGATTTATTTCTCTTTTTTCATTTGATGCACAACTCATTGTTCATAATTCATGCATGGCTGAGTTAGAACAATAGAAAGTAATACTACTAAATTTTCATTTGCACGAGCAAATCGCAACTTTGGATGAGTTTTTTTAGGCTTTTTCGGCAATCCTTTGTAAAAAATGAAATCATGGCCTTAATATTCATTCTTTTACCTTTCAAATGACATCTCATGCGTAAAAAATGATCTACGCCTGCTCGAGGAAACCTAATTTGAAAATATGCTTCCATTTTACTCAGAAAGATGGATAGTAATTAAGGAGTCAGTTAGCTTTCCCGACGCCTGCCCGACTTGGCAGATAACAATGGCCTTCATGCTTCAATGAATTTACACAAACATGAAGAGAGGGGTTAAAAGGGAATGTTAGAGACGGTTCAGAATAGGGTCGTAAATTATGATCCAACCACAGAGCAAGGGTGTTCATCAGCAGAATGTGAAGGGGGAGAAAAGTAAATGAAAAAGCCTTCCGAGCCCTCCCCCCCCCCCCACACACACACACACACAAAACAGAACAAAACAGAAGACGACTTTCTGTCCTACACTTGTACCTTTGAAATGTACAAAGCAAGTTCAGTGATAAATAAAGTGAAAAACCCTCTCTTTCTGCTTCCCTCCCCCTTCAAAAACTTCAAAACCCTGTCACTAATGAAGGACTAACTACACGTTAGGGAGATGTAGAGAGGAATGAAAACAGTGAAATAAGTTTGAGGTATAAAATCATCAAAATGTGTATCATTGTTTTACGATTTCACGTAGCCATTGGACTGTGTGCAGCCTGAGAATACTCACGATATTAGTCTTTAATTATTGGTTATGTCTCATAGCTTATTCTTAATGAATGACAACAAAGGGCTGTCCGTCTCATACAGCATCCTCTGCAAATATCCCCCCCCCCCCAACAACATTCACTGTAGCACTGCGGTTATTTTGTGTGAATTCAATGGTGCAGATGAGCCCATTGTCTAATGCTATGTCGGGAGAGCTGAATGCTTGTTTTCTTCGACTATCTGTAGAATTGGCTGAAATGAAGCATGCTTTCACACAGATTTTTCTCAAGTATGCGTTATTCATATTTGACGCGTAAGGTCTCATATGAAAGAAGAAAACATACACATTTGGGTTAAGAATTTCGTTTTTCGAAACCGTAACGTTAAAAGTCTGAAAAATTCACTTAAAGTCAATAACATCCACATTCAAATGAAAATTTGGTAGCATCACTTTTCATTGTTCTAACTCAGTCATGCATGAACAATGAACATTAAGTTGTACATCAAATGAAAGAAGAAAAGTTTATCTTTCCATTGATGTATAGTTCGTAAAGAAAATGTATGATTTCGATAGTAAAACGTTGCATGGAAACCCGATTTCGTTTTTTCTGGGACACGCTGTATATAGCAGAAAGAGAGAGGATTTTTCATTTATTATAATGCATTATTGTCATTATTTCAGTCTGGCTGTTGTACCTCACAACTCACCCCTGGTGTCAATGCTTGAAACATATGAAAGACTTTTGATTTACACAAAAACAATCAGACCTTTTTGGTCATGAGGCAATTTTGTATGAATATTACAAATGTTCTTCATTGGTCCATCATAGTTCTAAAATATGTCATGTTCTACATGGCAATATATCACATGACATGCCTAATCATTACCTGGAGTTTTGAGGACTATCAAGTGTATTCACAACATTCCCAGAAAACAGACTCAAAGGTAGAAAATGGGGAGATATTACAAACCATCTGACATACAATACTACCCACACTTACAGAGCCATCTTCCTCATCCTCATCTTCCTTGAGTTTCTCCTTTTCCCTCATGTGGTTTGCCTCGTTGATCATAGTATTCAAGATGGACACTGGCTTTGCGTTCTTCACGAATGGGTGCTGGTTATATCAAGCGAAAGAGGAAAGAAATGGAAAAATTTTGTAAGAACACTTCACAAATTGTGCTCCACTATTGAAAGTACAGACATTCTACACTGTACATGCATGTCTCACATGCCTTTTGTTACACTCTTGCATCTCTATATGAAGAACTGCATCTCTTGTAGACACATTGTACATCCAGGGTGTGAGAGTACTGGCAGAAAAATGTCTGAATGACCTGAAACTTACAAAGTTGTATGAATTTTAAGCGAAGTCTGAAGTGCATTAAACTGAGTGAACATTTCAGTGCATTTGAAAAAAAAAAAAAAAGAAGGATTTTTGGATAGGGTAAAAAAGTCTGAAATTAGATCAGACTCTGTACTGTCACATCTTTGGAATATGCATTCATATTTTTGATTCCCTTATATCGTACGATCATCAATCTTCTGACTCACATCAAACCAGCAGCTTCTAATTTAATTTTTCTGCAGCATGAAAGTGTAAACATTATGGTCAGGAACATCACAAACCAAACAAAGCAGTTAGAGGTTTGAGTGAAATTACAAAATAACTGAAAAACCTTTACAATATCTCCATGTCAGAGAGTCATGAAAACAGCATTCTATCAACAGCTGGAATATACTGATTTCAATCAAATACTGATGTCACTTACTCAAAGCACTACCTTAGGTTATCACTTACGGTTTAGAGAAGATTCGTAAAGATTCCTGTAATTGGAACATTTTTCTGTTCCCCCCAATGGCATTGTGCTCTAGGGGGATTCCAGGGTGGCCGGTGGGGAATGGTGCATGTTTGTGCAAATATATATTTCATTACCTTCACAATAATACCTACCAAACTCTGTGAAAATTTAACCTGTTTTTAAAAGAAGAGGAAGAAAATGTACAACTTTCATGGAGGCCCACATTTGGATCCCCCCCACTCCCAGGGCCCAAAGGAAGCACCCCTGGATCCACCATTAACGAACTTGAATCTACAGTGATCAATGTATCTTACTCATAGTTTATAGCGTAGTATCCATAGTCCTATGGCAAAAACAAAGTCCTTGCCTGGAGACCACGATGCTCCATACTCTACCTACAAACCTGTAATAAGTCTGTGGCTGTTGCCCTCTCCTCTGGGCTTTTGATGAGGCATTTGGAAGTGAAGTCAATGAATTCCTGAGACCACTTCTCGGGATCTCGGAAGGTTGGGGGTGGCTTGGTTGGTATCATGAATATTGCCTGGTAGCACACAGTTGAAACACAGTATATTAACTAGCAATTATTTTAGATTGTAGAATTTATTTCTGAATTGCTCCATTCCAATTTTAAATCATGGTGTGTTGCATCACTACTGCATTGAAACTGGTAAAATCACAATAAAACATTGATTTTTTAATACACAAACAATGCACAGACATGAGCAGATTAGCTTTTCAATCATTTCTGCACACATATCCATAGAATGAAATGTTTTAGACATTTGTGAACTTCATTCCACACGCAAACAGCCCATCCCTCATCTGACATTTAGATAGGAACTTTGAAATTGGCTGACTGATCGTTGTCATGCAAAATATGTTGTACAAGATATCTGCAAGATATGTGATATTGTTGTAAAACAAGAAGGAAATATCAGTGCATAAATTATCTTCTCCCATGATCATATTTTCTGCATCTATAAGTATTTCCCATTTAATGTGGTGTCATATAAACAAAGATCTATTATTTATCAATTTTTGAGAGTTCATTAATAATACAAGTGTGTACATACCCTTCAAATACTCCTAAATTCATGACATCAGCTCTTAGAACTTATTTGCTAAGCCTGCTCAATTTCAATTGATGTCCAATTTGGGGTTACTGTTGATATTATTTGTTTTGGTTTCATATGTGGTATTTAGTGTTTCTTTGTAAAGGACCCTATCATAAAAATGTCTAGATTTAATGAGCCCCCAATCATAAATACTTGTGAAAAACATGAAATTAATACTAATGCCACTGTTTGCCCTCAAGCACAAATATTACGAAGCCATTTTCTTCATGTTTTAACACTATCCATCAGATTTCATCCATAGATGGCATCATTAAGAAAATGCAACAATGGAAATGTGTAGAAGAAAGCATTTGATGTTCTCCAACACGTAAGGCAAATTTGATTTGATGATATATCATGAAGCTAAAATAGTGTAGTTTAGATATACATTCAAATGCAAGAAAAGAGATATCATGTATCATACAACACCTAAAAAGAATATAGCTACCTAATTGGTCAATTGCCCATCACGTGACATTCAGTTGAAAGTATCACTGCACGCTGTGGTTTTCAGCCGTGCAATTTTGTTTGATCAAAAATGGATAGCGCATGATGTCACCAATTTCCATTGACTCCCATGTTAAACTCAAGATTGACTCAAAGTTTTTGTTCCATTGCACAACTCTGATGTCACAAAAAAAAAAAAACATTTGTCACACGGACTGAAGAATTACAAGCGCGCTTTATTAACAAATGCTTACTTTGTCTCTCATTTCTGTAAACAACTCCAACTGATTGGTTTTGCATACATACGCACACATACACAGTGGCTGGGATTGTACAGCTACTTTTTCGCTTTCAAGGAAAATGGTTGCCATTTCTGTGCTAAATTCAAGAATCTGTCTGGACCATATCTGCTCAAGTTTGAGGCATTGTATAAAACAAATGGTGTATGGTCTTTACTCATGCAATGGAACAAGATTTCGCACTCAGTGAGAGATGAGGCGCACTATTCAACTTGGCTTCGCCTTGTTGAATAGAGCGCCTTTATTTTTCACCTCATACGCAATCTTGCACAATCGCACTCATGACCATTAACTATTTGTATAGTGATACATTGACTGCATGATTGTTCATTACAGCTATGAGAAATAAAGCAATTTCTTACTGAGACCACAAACCCCTCCTGCTAAAAGAAAGAACTAGTACTACTTTGGGTAAAAGGTGAAACATCCCCACCCTCATTGGGTGAATCTCTGCATAAGGTGGTTTGCCTTCTGCCATCTCCAGTGCTGTGATGCCCAGTGACCATATGTCTGCCTTGCAGTCATAGCCAATCTCCTGAATGACCTCTGGTGCCATCCAGAATGGGGTGCCAATCACAGTGTTCCGTTTGGCCATAGTGTCCTAGCACAGAATGGAAAGGGGTGACTGTCATTTGCAAATGGGTATAAAATGAGTTCTCCACCACAACGTAAATACTTTATTAGCTGCTTCAGTACTACTGTGTGTATATCAATAATAAATAATTCTCTCTTATTATGGCTTCTGACAGGATATAAATGATTTTAGTGTTTAATTTGAAGATTCTTCTGTTTGGTTATATCTTAATTATTTTCTTCTTTTTTTGGGGGGGGGGGGGTGGAAGGGGCTTATCTGCCTGTTGAGTTTATTCAACAAAATGCACTAAAAGACAAACTGATTTTGACATAACAGCCATAAAGTGAAAGCCTCAGCTTGACTTTCTTTGTGTACATCTGGGAAAAACTCATATACCAGGCAATACCAGTTCACATATCTGAAGGCAAATAAGTCAACCACTGTACCAAGGTATGCTATGGGTGTTACACTGTACCCGCCACAATCATACGTTAGCCTCATGCTAGGTACAAAATACACTTCATATGTTGCGTCTGCAAAATATTTTGGTCTCCAGTTTTTTTTTATTCTCACAAGACACTTTTTCACCACATATCCATGACTTTAAATTCATATTCTCAGACAATGAAGTCAGTACCTCAACATGAATTCCAGAAATATCAGAGTATTGACAAAGTGAACTAGCACGACATCCAAGGGACAGCAAGAGCTACTCTAAATGGATTACAGGATGTGTGCTATAATATTCTGACAATGAAATTGTGTTTACAATTTGATTGAATTCAGACATACAAGGACATACTGCTGTCACTGCAAACACTTTTTTCTTTGACTCAGGGAAAATCTTCTTTACAATGTACACTAACTTTGTTCTGGGACACTATAGCAAAGAACACTTTCAATTTCAGAGCTCTGACAGCATGGTCACTAGATGCAATGAGTGGAAGTGACTGTCAATGTAAAAATCCTTTCATGATAGACTTTTGACAGTTACCTGATCTTACAAAAAATATGTAAAATAGTCTCCAAATTCCATGTAAACTATAAGTTATTTACAGCACACATGGTCCATAAAAAGTATGACAAACTACAATTTTTGCTGATCCACATCCATGATAATTGACATGGCTAAATGTTCATGTGATTTAGGAACAAATGTAATATGAATATGAAACAAATATGGTTCAAATTCTGGAGTTGGACTTACCGTGAGCTGTCCTGCCACACCAAAGTCAGCTAGTTTGGCATTGCCTTCGTTGTTGAGAAGAATGTTACCCGCTTTAATGTCTCTGTGAATCTTCCTCATGAAGTGGAGATACTCTAAACCCTTGAGTGTGGAGTACAGGATGGTTGCTATTTCAGCTTCGCTTAACTTGAGACAAAGGAGGAAGATATGGGACACAAAGAGAGAATAAGGTAGCATTTTTTTTTATCATATTGACTGACACACGCAAAATGTCATTGAGACTCAGCTAACATTTGCATCTGATTATGATAAACTAAAATGGGAAGGATATTTTTAAAATCTCCCCTGACTTCCTGCATGACAAAATGAACAGATAGGCATAATTCATAGAATAATGCATTTAGTATACTTAAATGCATCCAATATGCAGTCTGCCCTGTGAAGGAACGGTTGATACAAAAATGTATTTTGAATTGTGACTAATGATGACAAATACAAGAGGGACAAGTTAAAAAATATTACATAGTGGTGAAGACAAGAGCAAATTAAACTTACCGTTTTATTTCTCCTCCTCATGATATCTGACACTGACCCTGCTCCACAATATTCCATGACAATCTGCACAAAATCATAAAACACATTTAAAATGCACTGTGTGTAAGTAAACAGAAATGTAGATTATTTTGTTGCAGGTAATATACAAATTATATGAAATGCCTTTCAAAAGTTAATGAGTAATAAAATAAAATTCACTGAATATTGTCAATTACAGAACAAAGACTTGATGACAAAGGATGTTATTAAAAGACACTGGAAGAAGTAGAGTACTCTTTCCATTGCAGTTTTCAAAATTTGAAAAAAAAAAAAAAAATTAAGGAAATGAAAGCCTGAAAGATTTTTTTAAATGAAACCCCCATAACATGCACTTGGTCATGAAATGTCACTAACAATATCATATACATGTACATACATTTTGTATCATAACACATCATGAAAGCAACCATTGTGCAAGAACAGGCAAAAAAAAAAAAACCTAAATTGTTGTCAGTTTTAAGATTAGCAATAACTATCCCAGAAAGTCAATAACAGAGCTTGAAGAAACTTCCCATCACTTCTTTGTATATCAACATGGAACCTTGCTGCTAAGGTTTGGCAGGCCATTGTATTTTAACCTCAGTGATCATGACAATATAACATAAATAAATAGTGCCTCTGGCAACACTTTGTGGTGGAGGCATACAAAGAATGGAAGCTTGTTATGTTCAGGAAACAGAAAGAGAAAATCAACATATTTGTTTACACACAGGTCAGAGCATTTACATGTGTTTATACAATCTCCTTACCCATAGGTCTGTGTTCTTGAAGTAGCTCCCGTAGTATTTGACGACATACGGACTGTCACACTGTTGCATGATGGAGATTTCTTTGATAATCTCCTGTAAGTCTGTATCAACAGGAACTTGTTTGATGGCCAACACTTGGCCAGACTCTTTGTGCATAGCCTTGAAAACGCTGCCATAGGAACTATATTTGGTGAATGTACGACAATCAGGGAGGGAAGAGAACATATTGGTGACATCTGCAACACTGGTTTATGATATAATAAGTTTATAAGGGAATTGGTTAGAAACAAAATATCATAATAATGCTGACGAAATTACACATTCATGGTCTGGTATATCTGTATGACAAATTCTGCAATAAATCACATGTAATATTGTGAATTTTTTTAGCAGTGCAGAAAGCTCTCTTGGGCTGTTTTCTTCCACTAGACCCTGTTCAAATGAAGAAGAATTACCATTATATACAGCAGGTGAATAATTTTCCTGGCATCGCATCACAATTTGCTATGCATTTTTACACCATTGCTACACAAACTAATTTTTGTGTAGCAGTTTTGTGTAGCAGTTTTCTTCCACACAAGTGTACAAGATACCATTTGAAATATTGTTCATCAGCCAAAACTGCTCATCAAACTTGAGTTGTAAAATTATTCCCTGTACAGTATATTGAGACTATTAAAAAATAACAAATCCACATTGTACATGGACACCACAGTGTACATCACATCCTAGGATAATGTGATTTTAAAGTTTCTCAGGGGTATAAATAATGTTTATTGAACGGACAATTTGATAGAATCCACTCACAATACACGTACGATAAATGCTAAATATGAGTTGTAAGCAAGAAACAAAGATATTAAAGTTCCAGTGGTTTGATAAGCATGCATTTACTTGCTTCCACAACACACAGGTAAAATTATACAAATTATAAACACAATACATCCGTCAATGACAAATACAGTCCAACCTCCATTATCTGGCCATGTCAGGATCGATGCCTGTCCGGATAAGCGATTTGGCCAGATATGGGAGAAACAATGGGTACGAGTAGGCTGCCCATCCAGAAGTAGAGCCTACGTAGGTAGCGTACCTCCTAACAGAATTTTAATTGTGCTCACTTACTTACTGCTTGGAGGCATTCGGATAATAGAGAAGTCCGGATCAGAGATGGTCAGATGCAAGCACTACTACACTGTAATAGTGTTTTTTGCTAGTAATTTTTGTGTTGCATATATCACATGTAGGAGTTGTTGTGTGTGATAACGCTTCTCATACCTGACATCTAGATATTGACTACTAATGTCATTTTTCCTGCAATATAAAAGGGGGCTGGTGGTGTACATGGAAGGATACATGTAGGAGAGCAAAATACTGTTTGTTGTTCGTTACAGGACAAGGAAAATACTGACATTCTCTTTCATTGTATATTCACTATTCAATCAGTTCTTTTTTCCTTGTAGATTTACTTTATTGTGCCTTCAGAGAATTCTCAAGATCAAATTAGTACAAGTGTAAGTGCTTGATTTTAAAGTTTCTCACCCCTCTCCAAGTTTCTCCAACAGGTCAAATACCTCCTCTGGTTCCTTGGTAAGATTATCTTCACTCAGTCTTTTCAACATACTGCAAATTAGAGAATATACGAAGAAATATTCAACCACAAATTATTCAGCATGTCTCGGTAAAATGTAATAAATTTAAGCAAAGCACTTGTTACACAGTATACCAATGATACACAGGTCTAAAAGCATCACCAGGAATTGTGTGCATAAGGTAACTATGGAATGCTTAACCCACCAGATGAGTGAAGCCACATACAATGTAGGTTTAGGCTAAGTTCCATAATTATCACATGTATGCATGCTGTAAAGTACAGACACATGAAAAAGATGTGCATCCTCTGTATTATAGAATGGGGGACAGTTTTTGGTTTTTTTTTTCCCAGTGAATCCATTTTTTGATCATATACAAATGTTACCTGATTGGCAAATGCACTGGATGCATTACCTTTTGGCTTGCCATAGACAAAAACCCACCATCCAGTACTTTACACTATGCTTCCAGTAATTACTGTACTGGATGCAAAGTAGTTTACGGGATGCATGATTTGCTAATCGAAGGAAAAATTTCACACATTAAAAAAAACCCAACAACAACAACTGAAAAGAAATGGGGAATGTGAAAACAATAAAGGTTAAAAAAAGGAAATTCTTTTTCTCAGTTATTTGAGGTGATTTGGATGTGTTTGTCTCTCTCCTGCAATGACATGATCTATGAATGGCCCTATACTGAAAAAAAAATAAAAAAATAAAAATGTAACTTCCATGCACATGAGACCAAATAACAACCAAAACCATAACATGGATGCAGAGACTCCAACTCTCCCGTTTTCGACGGGAGATCTCCCGCCGAAAACCCATTTTTGCAAAATGTCCTGTTCTCCCGTTTGGGTTTTAATTTCTCCCGCCCTGGCTCTGAGTCTCCCGTTCAAAAGGATTTCTTACTTATTGCTATTGTATGTTGCAAAAAATAATCCTTATATAGCACCAGTGAGCATCTAACCCTGGGAACTTCACGCTTCGCACACATAAACTTGGAGTCTCCCGTTTGCTAGGGGTTTCAGGCGGGAGAATCTCCAGATCAGAAGGTGCTTTGGGTTGGAGTCTCTGTGGATGTTTCTCAGGTACTCAAAACTAATATGTATACACTGTATATACAGGGCTCGACATTAACGGTGGCCCAGTGGCCCGGTGCCACCAAAAACGCACGTCGGGCCACCCAAATTTCAGAAATGAAGAATTTGGTGGCCCAAACGGGCCACCAAAATATAAGTTAGTGTGGAGCCCTGATGTAAATTGGCAATGTCAATAACATATCAATCTGTTGTAAAACAAAATTTTTTTTTCTTTATGATGTGCTTTAACCAATACAATTTTGACAAGGCACATTACATGCCTTAACCCTAAAAAGACTGGGGGGTGGCCTCCCTCGACATTTCGCGTGATTACTCAGCAACACGCAATGCTCTCGCCGCGATGCTCTATGACTTTTTTCTTTTGAGTTTCCCGCACATTTTGACACCAAATTTGTGACGCCCGGGGGTACGGTTCTGAAGTTACATAACTTTTTGTACATGCACGTGAGACCGAAAATGGCTCAAAAATGTGATTTTGTGTACAAAGTACTGTATGCAAATTGAGTTTTATCACATGGTTCATATAAATATGCTTATTTTTATTCTCAATGGCTAAAATCAATTTGTTTTAGTAGTATTATGCTTCAAAAAGGGTCTGCCACAAATTTTGCTGAAAAAAACAACAAAAACAAAAGGTCCAAAAAACAAAGAAATAGATAAGAAATTCATAAAACAATAAAATAAATAAATTAAGTTTGATACCGAATTTTTTTTCAAGTACATTTGCTAAGAATGCTACAAAGAATATCTGGACCAAAAATGAGCACTTTTGGAGCTTTATATACTGATTTAGATAAAAAAGTCTGATTTCTCGCATAAATTAGCATAATTAATCAAAATAAAATAAAAGAAGACTATTTTGGAAAATTTAAATATATGATCTTGTAGATTACATCGCACACTACCATTGTGCAAATTTCCGCGGCGATCGCGCGATCCACGGCCGAGATCTTAAGGGGGGGCCCTTTAGGCCCCCCCCCCCCAGTCTTTCGAGCTACCGAAATAGCCCAGTCTTTTTAGGGTTAAGTTATTGACAACATCAACAAAGTACTTGTTTAAGTCACCCAGGATATTCATGAGAAATTGTAAATTCAATACTTCCCTCAATGAAGTAAGGAATTCCTATTAGATTTTTTTCCTATTTTTTTTGAAGGCGACCATCCATCCCCAGTTATATTCTTTTTACTGTTTTAACCCTCTCCTGGAATATATAATTTCTTTCTTTTTTTTCAATGTAAACATGGTTATGACCTCAACGGACAAAATATCATTAATACCCTTTGTGCAGACGAATAAACGTCATTATCAAAGTAAACAAAAAGTATCAGTCCTATACAGATACACATTTTATCAGAATTCAACTCTCACTCTCAGTTCATGGGTTTATCTCTATAGTATGCAAAATGTTGAAGTCTGTTGATTAGTATAGTATATGTGTAATATTTTATATTTGTATATGTAATATTGAATTAGATACATCGAAAGAAGGTTTATTACAGTTTTTAGGACCACGGATATTTTTTTTTTCAATGGGAAAGTAAATGGAGTTTTTTGATTATGTACAAAACGAAATCAGAAAACAAAAAAGCAGAATATCGACTGATTATTGGTCCGCCCGGAGTGTGAAGTTTCTATAAACGTCCGATATACATATATATATGAAAGAATTGATATAAATGCTATAATGATTGTTAGTTTTAAATATTATTGTTGATACTGGCACATTAATTTCATGGATGTTATTTGTGTTGTATGTTCAATGTGTACCTGCAATTATCTAAAGAGATAATTGACCTGGTTATGTATAAACATTTTCTTGAATAAAGAAATGATTCAATCAAAAAATCTGTAGTGTGACTATAAAATTTCTCACACACTACATTTACTAAAAATTCTACTTCTCAGTCCTTGTCTTTATTTTATCTGATGCTTGTGCACACTATCAATGCTACAGCTGGCCATAGATAGTGTGCGCAAATGGCTTCTCATGGATCAATTTCATCAAAGAAGCTATAGTACAATACAAATTGTACATTAGTTCCATGGCAGTCAGCAGAATGAGGAAATATTAAATGATCTTGATACAGAAATATCAAATGCTTTAATCTTCAGTTCAGATCTGTAGTATTCACTGCAAATCACATACAGTATACCTGCAGCAAATGAAATCTGAAATTAATACATTACAGTGTATATATTTTTTATATACTTAAAGGGGATGGCTAGTAACTGATCTGTGGGAATCAGTGGGAATGCTGGAGGATGATTGTTCCAATCCTTATGGGATTCATTTAAGAGTACAGTCGATATATCTATTGTTGTGTGAAAATTATTTGCTTCAGAATGGTCTCATATTCAAGTAATGTGCAGTTTAATGTTTCCAGGTTAGCGTGCCTGGTCAGTGACGGGGCATTAAACTGCACATTACTTGAATATGAGACCGTTCTGAAGCAAATAATTTTCACACAACAGTAGATATATACTCTTAAATGAATCTCATAAGGATTGGAACAATCATCCCTCAGAATTCCCACTGATTCCCACTGATCGGTTACTAGTCATCCCCTTTAAAGGACAAGTTCACCTTCATATACATTTAGGATTGAGAGAATGCAGCAATATTAGTAGAACACATCAGTGAAAGTCTGAGGAAAATTGGACAATCCGTTCAAAAGTTACGAATATTTTAAGTATCTGCACAGTCACTGCTGGAAGAGAAGACTACTACAGTGTATGATGTCACATGCGTACAACTATATATAACGAAAATAAAAAGAGAATTTCACAAAACTTTACTTTTTGAATAAAGTGCACACTTCTTCGACTTGCTACTGACGTATGTTAAGGGTAATATTATTCCCCCTGCCTTCTGAAAGAGAGAAGTCGAGTGTTCTTTTGTTATGCGAGAAAAATGGAAATATGTTGAATTTTCTTTATTCTTTCTTTATATCGTTGTACTCATGTGACATCACAAGCTATAGTAGTCTTTTCATCCAGCCGTGACTGAGTAGAAACTTCAAAAATTCATAACTTTTTAACGGATTGTCCGATTTTGCTCAAACTCTCACTGATGTGTTCTACTAATATTGCTGCATTCACTCAACCCACATGTCTAGGAAGGTGAACTTGTCCTTTAAGTGCACAAACTGGCTTTTTTTCCTGTATACTGTGAGTGCATAATATGTATCACACTTTGGGTGTCCATTTTAACTGTATACTGTAAAGAATATACCTTGGTATGCTTCTGCTAACTGTTAGAGTCTAGTATTTAAAATATCTCACAATTTGCCTGAAATTTAACTCGTGAACACGTAAAGAAAATACTCTTAATTCACAAGCGCACATTAAAAATGTGATTTGCGGTACACACTCCAAGATAACTAATTCTGCTTCAAACGCGTGGGTTATTTTGCCGCACTCGGTTGCGCCGTAGTTTTGAAACCAACACCCCTACCCTATTGACAATACATGTGAAATGCATATGTACATGCAATGCTTTTTGAGTGTGCATTTATAATCTATGGTATCATTATTTTGCTGTTGATCTTGTTTATTATCATCGGGTTTTTCACTATTCAGTAATATTTACACGCTACACGTGTATGGACATCTTCAAAATCCCAGTAGCAGAGACTCCCAACTCTCCTGCTTTCGACGGGAGATCTCCTGCCAAAAGCCCGTTTTTGCAAAATCTCTCGTTCTCCCCCATGAGATTTAATTTCTCCGGCCCTGGCTCTGTGTCTCCCGCTTAAAATCATTTCTTACTTAGTGTCATCACATATCAAAAAATAAGCCTTAGATAGCACGAGAGAGCAGTAAGAACCCAGAGCTTCCACTTTAGAACCCCAGCCTAACGGAATTCCCGCTTTGCGCTCATGATGTGCGCGAGCCAAGTTGGAGTCTCCCGTTTGCTAGGGAGGGGTTTCAGTCGGGAGAATCTCCCGATCAGAAGGGGCTTGGGGTCGGAGTCCCTGCAGTAGTGAAGAATGAAAACCACTGGCACTGCACGCAGTCTCATGCATGAAAGTTCGTTCTTTACGTGCAGTGTCATAGAGGGCTGTCAGTTTCAATGTGCAGTGTCGATTAGACAGAAGTATCCATCTGTCCGGAGGAGTCTTTTTTTGTTATTTTATCGCTCTCCGTAAAGCCAGACGCCGTCTCTGCGGAACATATCCCCGACGACCAGATGTAGACCGATTCTTTGGTCAAAGTGTTCATGTGTTGGACACCTTTTTAGTATATTACAGAAACTAAAACTTAGATTCTAACAAGTTAGACCCATACCCACATAGAACATGACAACACTCAGTTTGCACCCGAGTAGAAATGTTACCGTACTCTTCGTAGTCTTATACTTTGCGTCTAGAGTAGTGAGTAGGTCGACACTACAGTTGGTGCTGCCACGCAGCTACTAGGGGTGGTATTCTGAAAATCTTCCTAAGATTCTTCCTAAGTTTCTTCCCAAGTCAGAAACTTAGAAAGTGCCTATAGGAAAGACAGAAATGGTATTCTGAAATTTCTTCCTAGGCACTTCTTAATGCAAATTAGGCCATCCTTATCCCCGCCCACGTCCTTTCTTAAGCCAATACAAAATGCCGTATCATAAGGAACCAACCAATGACAATCGCATTACTATGAAGTAAGGTCAAATACACGTGTGCGCGGCATGTTCCCTTTCTGACGCCCATTTCGCGCATCAAAGTACATGCTGCACGCAGTGATTGACAAGCGCACCTATCACGATGTTTTGCAGCTTCCTATTCTTAACAGCGTACTTAGGACAGGGGTGGAGCTTTCCAAGTTATCTTCCTAAAATTCTTTTCTAATAGTGGTGGGCTATACAGGGGGTAAAAAAGGGTCATGTTTCGAAATCCTTAGGGTCCCTGCTTATTTGAAGCAGCTTATCGTACTGAGCATTTTGATGCCTTTCATTAAAAAATCGGTTGAAAAATGAGATGGAGTCGGCCAAAAAACTGATTTGGGGGGGGGGCCAAAATTACTGTCACGCTTCAGTCAAAATATAGTGAAAAAATAATAAATTCACTATCCAAAGGAGTATGAAGATGATTTAAGTGTCCAGATATATGTTTTTTAGGTCAAGAAATTGATTGTAAATGTCAAAAACCCATAATATACTATAGAAAGCATTCAAATCCTCAAATTTCGCTCTTTTTTTTGGGGGGGGGGGGGGGGGCATAGGGCTAAATTTCGGCCCATTTCTGGTATTCCAGTCACCCAATGTACAAATATATATGCACTTTGCCATCTTCCAAAATTTCATAGTCACAGGTTTATGTGATGAAAATTATGATAGAAACACTAGTAAATATAGGAAGGGTACGTTATGCCCTTTCAAGCAATCCAAATTTTGAAAAATGAAAAAAATCTTTTAAAACACTGCTTTCACAACTGCAACAGTTACACTAAGACACCACATACTGGTATAAAAAAATACTGCATTTAAGTTCCATTCATTAACAAACTTGTATATCTCTGCTTGCCATAATGGTGTGATTATTCTCCTCTCTACTCAATAGAATGATTGGAACAGGGCATCAACAAAGTTATTGTGTGGTAATTGTGAACTACAAATACATTGGTACACTTTCAAGGTCCCATGGTCCCATGCAACAGGTATAATTTGCAGGACATTTACAGTCTGTGTGTCATGTCGCTTTGGGTATCTCAAACGTCACCCATTATCAGGATCACAACACTTTAAGACGTTCTACTACACGTGTATGTATGTGCCCTTTCCATTGTCATTTTGCATATGCCGAGGTACCACTGTCTGACATTATTAACATCCCAAATAACGGCACAAGGTTCAATTCATTGACCGCAATATCTGGTTCAGCAGCGTCACTTGCAACTTCAACTTTGAAGGTGCTTGTTGAATCTCAGTGATGTTCAGAATCAGTTGCATATCCTCTTCCATGGGCATATCAGGCAATGCACGGATTGTGACTGACTCTGGTAGGAATGAGAGTCAGACAATTTTCAGGTCTGTTACTGAAATCTAGTTAAGTTTGTCAAAGTGAGATCATGCTTGGAAATCCCCTATATTGAAAAGTGTGCCTTCTGTATGACACTCCAGTTTGAATACATGAGCAGGATGCGGATCTTGCTGCCAGCTTGTCAAACTTTGCAAGATCTCTCTCGCAATCCAAATTGTTATTTGAAGACCTTCAAACTCCTTATCATTTAGAGTATCGAGAGATGTTACATGCGGTGTAAGATCAAACTGTGCCCCAAATCTATATTCGCGACCTTGTTGCAATGCAACACAGCCACATCATTTGTACAGTACAGTTCTGTAATGTAGGAGATGTTTCTCAACAGGTAATGTTGGTTTTTCTGGTTGAAATAAGTAGAAGGTCACATGAAACCCTGTGAGAGTATTCACTTTCTGAGCTGCTAGATCTCTGTGAAGTTGTGGAAGAATTTGAACAGGTTCTACTTGAGTTGCCTTCTCCATGCTGAGAAACAGTGGCATACAGTAGGGAAACCAAGTCCATAGAGTTCCGTTACTGCAACAGATTCTTCAGTGTGGAGATTCTTTGAAATAAAATCTGTTATCAGCTTCTGAAAGCCTGTGTAGTTGTTCAACCTACAACTTGTGATGTTCTGCCTATTTTCATGTTGGCATGTGATAGAGGATGAAGACGGAAAGATAGTCCACTGCTGAAACTCTGCTGAAGTTAACAAGGGATGTCCACTCTCCCTTTGATATTATCAGGGAAAGTAATGTTGAATTATTTTCTTTGCAACTTGTGATCATAATCTGCAGTCTACACATTTGAAATGGGTCATTTATGGACAGAAAATACAATGAAACTTAGAGTCTACCCCACCACTAACCCCCCTCCCCCCCCCCCCCAAAAAAAAAAAGAAGAAGAAAATTTGAATACTTTCTACGGCTTCAAAACGCATTTGCAATCAGTTTCTTGACCTCAATTCTACTGTTGTTTAGGAACCCTATATCTTCATTATCATCAAATTTATAAATCTGTGACAACAATTAGAAGATGACAAAGTGCACGTTAGGTGACTGGAATACTAGAGATGGGCCGAAACTTAGCCCTACACCCCCCCCCCCCAAAAAAAAGCAAAATTTGAGAATTTGAATGCTTTCTCTAGTACATTAAGGGTTTCTGACATTTGCAATCAATTCCTTGACCTCAAAAACATATATCTGGACACGTAAATCATCTTCATACTCCTTTGGATAGTGAATTTATTATTTTTCACTACATTTTGACCGACGCGTGACAGTAATTTTGCCCCCCCCAAATCAGTTTTTTGGCCGACTCCATCTCATTTTTCAACCGATTTCTTAATGAAAGGTGTCAAAATGCTCAGTATGATAAGCTGCTTCAAATAAGCAAGGACCCTAAGGATTTTGAAACATCACCCATTTATAGCCCACCACTATTTCTAAGTGCATTCTAGAATACCAACTTCTTCCCAAGTCAGAAATTTACATATTCCCACCCACCCCTTCCTAAGTTTCTTCCTAAGTTTACTTAGGAAGAAACTTAGGAAGATTTTCAGAATACCACTTAAGAAAAAATCCTATTCCTGGGAAGGATTTCAGAAAGACAGAATAGCACCCTTAAGCCTAGCTCACACCTTTGCGTTTCGAGCTTGCGTTCAGCTGCGTATTGCCCGAACGCAGCCTAACGCAGCCATACGTAGTACTACACAATGAAACGAGCTAATACGAGGTCAATATACAGACTAACGCAGAGGCTTTGCGTTGTAGCTAGCTCGTTTGAAATTTTTTCAAACATCCGCAACTGAACGCAAGCTCAAAATCCATACGAGCTAAGACGACGGGCAACCAGCTAATGTGAGCAAGGACGAGCAAGGACGAGCGACAACGAGCTGCTTAACGCAGGCAAATGCAGCTTTATTTTGAATGCGTTTTACTGCATATGGTTGCGATACCTGCTTGCTTCACCTCGACTTACCTCACCTTCGTTCGCATTACCTCGCCGTAGCTCGCATCACCACATTCTATTCCTAGTACTCTGCTCGCATTAGCAAGGACTGTTGCGGATGTAGATCGCTACATTTCGAATCTAGCTCGTCCGTCGCTCGCTCCCTCTTGTTCATCCTCGCCTTACCTCGTTCATCTTCGTTCCTGTTCGATGCTGCTCGCCTTAGCTCGCTATGACTGCGTATATATCTGTGAATACAAAATCTAGTTAGACTTAATTAAAATTCACCTAGTTCACATAAGAAACACAACATGCTTATCAAATCATGAAGCTTTTGTAATGATTGTTTGCTTTCAGCAACATCAGATCCAAACATACAAGTGTATCAGTTTTTAAAACCAGAAAACCTCTAATACAGATTTTGAAAATGATTGTGAAATGTTTACCTTTTTAAACAATGCGACTTTTGAAATTCAGTTGGCGGCCATATTGGATTTGGCCCTGGAGGGCGCCCTTCTTGGAGCCCATCAAAAATCGAAATAATATGGTTTGGGCAACATGTGTACCGGGTACCAAATTTGGTGCTTTTGGAAGAAATTGAACCAAAAAGTCCTTTGTGCCCCCACTAACTGTAAAATGTCAAAAACTTATAGCTAGTGCAATTCCCTACGAGCTCAAGTACGCAGCAAGGCGAACTGATACGCAGCGGAACAAGCTGGAACGAGCAACAGTCTACTTAAAGCGAGTGAATGAGCAGTGAAATGAGGAGAAACGAGTTAATGCGAGCTGCTAGCGAGCAACGAATGAGTGGCGAAAGAGGTACACGCGCAACGGGGCGAGCAATCTTCGTATTGAATCGTACTGTTACGAGCAAAAGCGAGCTGGAGCGAGGTGTAAGGCAACCGTAGGCAATCATTTTCTTTAAAAATGTATGAGCTACAACGCAACAATGTGACTGCTACAAAATATTTTGCCGCGGAGTGCTGCGTTAGGCTGCCTAAAGGCTGCGTTTGGCTAAAGCAGCCACACGCAGTTAAAACCGCAAAGGTGTGAGTGGGGCTTAAGTTACTAAAGTTACACCAGCTACCAGCAGTAGGCCCTACACACACACTATTGCACAAGAGAGTAAAATATAGAACTCTGTCTAGTTGTATGTATGATTGAGGGTACCACCTCAGTTCGGGAAACCCACTCACAAGGGGGGCCCCTCCTTATAAGTAACCCGTCCCCCTTATAAGTAACCCCGTCCCCCTTATAAGTAACCCCCGGGGCACCCCTTATAAGGAGTCTCCATGCTTTTTTGCAATGCAACGCGAAAATGAAAGGACTGCGGCAATTCGCTTGATTATGTCCATAAAGCTTCACAAGTTTCCTAGTTACTCACGAAATTTGAGCAAAATCGGTTTGAGGCATCATATCTAAAATCTACGTACTCAGTCGCCACGTCTGCACTCAAGCATTGCCGCGCCGCCGCGCCTGGCGACACTCACGCCAGTAATCGCTCGCATTTCAGCGTTCGCATGGGTCGTTTGACATCGCATTTAAATCCATGATTTTAGATATGATGCCTCAAACCGATTTTGCTCAAATTTCGTGAGTAACTAGGAAACTTGTGAAGCTTTATGGACATAATCAAGCGAATTGCCGCAGTCCTTTCATTTTCGCGTTGCATTGCAAAAAAGCATGGAGACTCCTTATAAGGGGTGCCCCGGGGGTTACTTATAAGGGGGACGGGGTTACTTATAAGGGGGACGGGTTACTTATAAGGAGGGGCCCCCCTTGTGAGTGGGTTTCCCGAACTGACCTATCGTCACCCTAAGGATCTGTAGCTTGTTTATTCCAAAAATATAAAACAAATTTGCCTAATTTTTACCTCAAATATGCCATAAATACTGCACTTTTGAATGTCTTGACCGTCTCGTTGATTATGAATCTCCATTTCAAAATAGCGCAATTTTAGTGCATGCAATCCGTTTTCTTCGCGCAGCTTAAAAGAGTACCTAGCGATCGGCACCCCCTCCCTCCATAGGTAATACTGACTCTACACGTGAATTTCACAGCCATGCGTCGTTACTGAGCAGATGTGTAATTGAAACGTTACTTTAGTTTGGTTTGTTAGTTTGTTAGTGAGTTTGATTTTCGTTTCTTCGTTTTGTTTTCATAGCTAATGACACTTAATCCTGCGCATACCTTTTCGTTCTAACGTTACATGCAAACAGCCATGATACGCAGGGTGCCGATGTCAAGGTACCCTGCCGATAGGTGGTACCCTTACCATACTGTACGGTCCGTAGGTTGTCTGAATTCTAAACAGTCCAGAGGCCTAACTGTTAGACTTTACAAGCTCATCAGTCATAAATAACTTGACTGACAAGTAGAACTCAATTCCGCGAAAAACTTCTCCTTTATAACATGTTAGTAATGAAATTTGCTGGGTCAGTTTTTCGCTTCTAAAACTGACCCAGCAAATGTCATTTCTTGTCCACTACACATCTATATAAATGAGAAGTTTTTCGCGGAATTAAAAGTATCTCTAACGCGCTAGAAAGTATTGTAGTGGGATTTGGTTTGGGGGGATGGTTGGTTTTAACTTCCCCTCCTATCTACTGTACCTCACAACCTTAACCAGACCCGGACTGTGACTTTAACCTGACAGTTAGGGGGTCACCTGACTGACACATCAAACTCTATATCAGGTGACAATTGACCCCCACGACCTTGACTCGACGCTGATGGACTCACGGATTGGGAAAGGAAACAACTACAAGGCATACACCTGTATAAATCTACCTGAATCCAGTCCATCGTCAGCCTGGCGTAGTCAGTAAGTATTTTACGCTGTGAAGTGGACACTACTCCCACTTTAGTATCTCTGATTCTACTTGTCGGTCCAGTAAATAACGTGTTAAATTTACATATTCCCACCCCCTTCCTAAGTTTCTTCCTAACTAACTAAGTTTACTTAGGAAGAAACTTAGGAAGATTTTCAACATACCACATAATAATGTTTTTACTGAGGCAGCCCCATCCACCTACCAGACGTCGTGCAACTTCTGTACACCGACACTGGCCATGGCTGTGTACAGTATAGGCCCACTACTACGATAACGCAACACAGTTCATATTAAAAACGGAAGCACTCGCCTTTTTACCTGGTTGAAGTCATCTTCGGCACGATCTAATAAAAAATCTGAATACCATGACAGCTGACCAAGAGACAGTTTAAACTGCAGAATAAAAATGAACAAACGATGTCGCGAACACACTTTCTGCTAGACCGGAAACTCAATGAGATAGGGCTAGAAGAGTCTCAGTTCACTCCATGATCCCCACTGCACACACGTAGTATACGCCGACTGTACTGATATGGCTGCATTCAATGCAACCACACATATATTGTTGTTGTTGTTTTTTTTCTCGTGAGTGTTGACAAGAGTCTCGCGAGACAAAAATCGCGTGAGGGAGAGCGCGAGATTATCACCACCAGAACAATGTGATTTTTGAGCTTACTTGTTATTGCTGTTTTGGCGTTGCATTAAAAACTCGAATATTTCACGCAAAACTGTTAGTTTGATACATCACTTGGAAAGACTTCCATATGTACCCCCACTATTATACACCTACATTGTACATTGTTGTATGAGCTTCCTCTAAAGTCCGCATTTCCCTAGGACACCGAGATCAATGACTATACCCTAACTCTAACCCTAACCCTAACTCTAATCCTAACTCTAACCCTAATCCTAAACTGAGTAAACTCTATCTAATCTTAATCCCAAAGCCACCTAAACTTATTCATGTTAGCGATTGATGACATTACTTAAATACTTATAATGAATCATGATGCATAGCGGGGGGTACATATGGAAGTCTTGCCCATCACTTTTTGAGCTTATCGGCCCCGTAGGATTAATATTATTCCCGACTACGTACCTTACGCGACTTTTTTTTTTTTTTGCATACCGAAGAATGGCAACAACGTAGTCTGGGAGCCAGCGGGGGTCAGCCTATAGTATAGCTGAAAAGGTTACCAATTTTTATGTATAGCAATTTAGTACAATGCATGCCCCTGAGTAAGGAAATGCACGTCTGGCTGGTCATCGGTGGTGGGTGTGGCCAGGAGGGCCACAAAAAGGACCTCCCAAAATTAATTAGGCTAGCCTAGCTGGAAAAGTAACCCCATGAAAACAACTGATGGAACTTGATCGTTACACTTACAGGATAAATGAATGACCATTGCCAGACGTTTGTAGTGGTGGTGGGGGGGGGGGGGGTAGCCGCCAGACGCCCTTAAAGATCCAACTCCAGCTAGGCTAGCCTAGCTGAAAAAGTAACCCCATGAAAACCACTGGAACTTGTTCGTTACACTTACAGGATAAATGAATGACCATTGCCAGACGTTTTAAGTGGTGAGGGTAGCCGCCAGACGTCCTCAAAGACCCAACTTTTTCCAGCTAGGCTAGCCTAGCTGAAAAAGTAACCTAATGAAACCCACTGGCGTTACACTTACAGGATAAATGCACGACCATTGCCAGACGTTTTAAGTGGTGGGGTAGCTGCCAGACGCCTTTAAAGTCCCAACTTTTTCCAGCTAGACTAGCCTAGCTGGAAAAATAACCTGAAACCCACTGGAACTTATTCTTTTGATACATTCAAAGGATAATTGAATTATTGTTGCCAGACAATTTAAGTGGTGGGGGTAGCCGCCAGACGCCCCCAAAGACCCAACTCTTACCAGCTAGGCTAGCCTAGCTGAAAATTAAAGTAACCCCATGAAACCCCACTGGAACATGCTCTATAACACTTACGGAATAAATGCATTGACCGTTGCCAGACGCTTTAAGTGGTGGGGCGTAGCCCCAGACGCTCTCAAAGACCAAATTTTACCAGCTATAGGCTAGCCTAGCTATAAAAGTAACCTGAAACCCATTTGAACTTGTTCTTTACACTAAAAGGATGAATCAATGATTGTTCCCGAACGTTTTACGTGTTGGGCTCAGCCGCCAGACGCCCTCAAAGACCCAATTTTTCCAGCTAGGTTAGCCTACCTGAAGAGTATGATAACCTATAGTGAAACCCACATGAACTTGTTTTTTAACTCAACACAGGTGGTTCCACCTCCCTGCTCAACAGTTGCATGGATGACCTTCAAACACATTCTATTAGAGAAACTAGAAATGTCGCTATGGCGACTGATGCCTCCGCCATAATGCATGATTCTCCCAATAGGTGTATACGGTGGCGTATCTAAGGGGGGCACGTGCCCTGGGCGCCACTCCCCGGGGGCGCCACAAACGAAAAAACGGGGGAAAAAAGAAGAAAAAAAAGAAGAACAAAGAAGAAGAAGAAGAAAAAGAAGAAGAAAAAAAACTCGCCCGGACCGGGGGGGGGGGGGGGGGGGGGACAAAATGACAATGTTTATTGTGTCCACACAAGAATTCCACGTTTTGTAAGCTGAAATACAAACATTTTCGGCTCGCTCGCTGAGCTCGCTCGCCAAAATTTATATACAATATATATATATATATATATATATATATATATATATATATATAAATGATCAGAACAAAACGTGATGATGACACCGACAAAATGACAATGTCTGCTGTGTTCACACATGTAATTTTATATTAGGCAGGAAAAATGTTAAACGGAGCAGCGACTACAATTTCTTTCGTTCTGAAGCGGGGGGGGGGCGCCAAAAAAAAACCAAATCAAACAAGATAAGAACAAAACGTAATGATGACGCGGAAATATACAAATTTCGGCTCATTCGCTCGTACTAATTTAGAGTATTTTTTTCGTCCCCAGTTTGTTGGTATAAATCATTATCTATAAGGCCGTCACTATATCTTGATTTGAAGAAATGAAAAGAATTCCATGTTTTTAAGGTGAAATACAAAATTTTTCGGCTCGCTCGCTGCGCTCGCTCGCCAAAATTTGTCCAAAAAAAGTTAAGAACAAAACGTGATGATGACGCAGAAATATACAAATTTCGGCTCACTCGCGCGAACTAACTCAGAGTATTTTTTAAGTCCTCTAGTATAAACCGTTATCTATAAGGCCGTCACTATATCTTCATTAGAATTGTAAGATTGAATAACCAAAAAATGACAAGAATTCCATGTTTTGTAGGCTGAAATACAAAAATTTTCGGCTCGCTCGCTGCGCTCGCTCGCCAAAATTTATATCAAAGAAAAAGAAGATAAGAACAAAACGTGATGATGACGCGGACAAAATGACAATATCTATTGTGTTCACACATGTCATTTTATATTTAGCAGGCAAAATATTACACAGAGCAGCGGCTGCAATTTCTTTCGTTCTGAAGCGATCGCCGAATGGATCAAAAGAAGACGCCGACGGTTTCGAACGTATACGGGGTTAGGGGGGGGGAACAAATCAAACAAGATAAGAACAAAACGTGATGATGACGCGGAAATATACAAATTTCAGCTCACTTGCTCGTAGTAATTAAGAGTATTTTTTCAAGTCCTCAGTTTGTTGGTATAAATTGTTATCTGTAAGGCCGTCACTATATTTTGATTAGAACTGTAAGATTTGATAACCAAAAAATGACAAGAATTCCATTTTTTTGTAAGCTGAATCGAAAAATTTTCGGCTCGCTCGCTGCACTCGCTCGCCAAAATGTATCAAAATTTATTATATTTGAATCACCCTCAAAAAACTCCTTTTAAGTGCTTGAAAAAGCATATCATGTTGAGTTTTTTAAAGACCCTACAGGGATGGGGTTGGGGTTGAACACTTTTTCAGAAATTGATAGGGGCGCAATTTTCGCGCTTGCCCCGGGCGCCGTTTTCCCTAAATACGCCACTGGAAATGGCGACAAGTTATCGTTAAACATAAACCATAACATACATTTGCTCTTCAGCAATCCTTTGCAAGCTATTCCTGATCATGTAAAGATTAATGAAGTTGATTTAATCTGGATAGACAGTATAGGCTTACTAAGATTTTAGGACTTCACATTGATAGCGACTTATCCTGGCAAATTTTGTCACGAACGCAGGAATTCTAAACAAGCTGAAACGTTTTTCCCACCCAAATACTGCATACATCATATAGTTATTCTAATACAATTTCCCGATATTCCAACCAAGGAATTCTAGAGTGGGGTAATCCATAATGTCTGCTGGGTTCGCTTTTCCTTCTTCAAAAAACGCAAGATCAGAATGAAGTCGGGGGGGGGGGGGGGCATGCACACTGTGCCCCTACCATATTTTCATTTGCCACTCCTACACCCTCTACCCAATTTCAACTAAATTTGGTGACTTTTCCTGAAATTTTATTGCAAACATTTTGATATATAATAATTTAGCTATGTCTGATATTGTTGGTTGCCATGACAACCGTAAACTGACGGCCATTTCTGTCAGATTTTGCATTTCTGTTCCAATATAGGCTATAGATGGATGAAATGGGGGTTTCTTGCCTGTAATTTGCTGAAGGACCAAAATGTGAAGAAAAAGTTTTATTATTTCCTTCATTTTTATGTGACATATACGTCAAACAATGCATAAAATAGAAATACATTGTAATTGAAAATACACGTGATGTATATTTTCCAAAGACCATTCTTTTATTCTGTTTCATTTTCACACAAGTTTTGCCGTAGTATCATTTGTTCATCATATCAATCTGCAAACTCAAAGTTCCAATACATGGAAGATGGGGTCTAGGAACATTACCCCCTGGAAAAGTGCCCTCCAGACAACTACCACACCCGGATAATACCCCCAGGACAATATTCCCCTCTATTAGGGCAGCTACCCCCCGGACAACTACCCTCCTAGAGCAATTACCCTCTATGGCAATTACCCCTTAGGACAATTACCCCCCCCCCCCCCCGACAACTCCCTTCCTAGGGCAATCACCCCCAGGGCAATTCCCCTTTGGACAACTATACACCCTTGGATAACTGGGGGCATCCCACGAGACCGACACCCACGAGTCATACGGTCCACGAGACCGACATCAATAATAGGTCCATGAGTCATACAGCCCCCGAGTTATACGGCTCAGGAGTCATACAGCCCATGAGTTCGACACTACGCACAAAAGGCTCATGAGACCGACACTAAGCAAACATAGCCCACGAGACCGACACTAAACAATAAAGGCTCATGAGACCGACACTAAGAAAAGAAAGCCCACGAGACCGACAGTAGGCAAAAAAGGCCCACCAGACCGACAATAAGCTGAAAAGGCTCACGAGACCGACACTAAGCAAAGGAAGCCCACGAGACCAACAGTAGGCAAAGAAGGCCCACGAGACCGACAGGATAAACAGCGCCATCTACATGTCAATCACCTGTACAGGGTGTTCCATGAACGGAAAAATAACATACTGGCGGGTGTAATTTCGTAACGCTATCAATAAATGAAAGATGGTGACCATCTACGTAATTATGAACGTCATCAAATATGTATTTCTACATACTTCTGGGGAGGGGGGGGGCAAGTGTGTCGGGGAGCGACATTGTTATCAAGTAGAAAAATTGAATTGTATTCTTCATGCCCCCGTTCCCCCCCCCCAAAAAAAAAAAGTTAAAAAAAATAAGAAATAGAAAAATTAGTATTCTTCATCCCCCCAAAAAAAGAGACAAAAACACAAATGAATTTATCAGAGGACAATAACGATGTATGAATTAATTTTGGAGCATTGATAATGCCATCGTGCTATTTTTAATAGGCTTTCCCAGTTTTTAGCTAGAAAATGGACAAGATATAAATTTTACCTCTCTTCTTTCCCGATTCACTAGCTACTTATTCTATTTTATATATTCTACCCTCCTGCTTTGACGTTTTGCAGTAAGATCTATTTGTAATTTTCTCTGTCGTATAACTATGATGTAATCTACTGATTAAAACGTTTTACGTCGCAGGGATTCACCTCAATTTTGTACCTTGTGTTATTCTCCTCCGAACAGTACATTTTTATCGTGAAATACAATAGCTGTTTTCATGGATGCATCTGTTTTTTTCCGAATCCCTAACGCTACCTTAATAGACGATTACGTTATTTTTTATTTTTAATTGATACTAAATCAACACCCTCGCAGGTTTATTGTAGAAAGATCTGTTACACACTTTTAATAATAATAATAATAATACATACAATTTCTATAGCGCCGTTCTCCACTTTGATTAAATGCTCAAGGCGCTTTACAATTGTACATCAAAGCAAACAGACTGAAGATACAAGTACATCACCGTAATAGAGGAAGATGAAGAAGCAGAAAAAAAAGACATGAAAGTCTGCCTTCAAAAGACAATGGTCTTCAAAATGCACTGCTAAACACATAGGATTTTAAATTACTCCTGAAAGATGTTATAGAGCTTGAGTCTTTCAGCTCACGAGGAAGTGAATTCCACAGTGTTGGTCCAGCGTGAGCGAAAGCTCGTTCCCCCCAAGATTTCCTAGAAAACGGAATATGTAAGAGACCTGAAGTTGAGGATCGAAGAGTTCGTGAAGGTTGGTATTGACGAAACAAACAAACATTGTAATCAGGAGCTGTTCCCTCAATAACGTGATAAACCAAAAGAAGTACCTTAAACCGAATACGCTCCTGTACAGGCAACCAATGAAGACTCTTCAGGATAGGTGTGATATGACTGCGTTTACTTGACAAAGAAACAATACGTGCAGCGGCATTTTGTAGCTTTTGTAATTGGGCAATTTGCGAGTTTGGTAGATTGAAAAACAAACCATTACCGAAATCAAGGCGGGAAGAAATAAGTGCATGAACAAGTTTTTCCGTGGCAGAGCGAGTCAAATACTTGCGAATAAAACCAATATTGCGCAATTGATAACGGACTGATTTAGAAATGTTGGTGATTTGATCAGACATAGCCATGTGAGAATCAAACATAACACCCAGATTACGACATGACTTTGACAGAGGAATATCATTACCTACAATCGAAATACAATTAATATCCAACTTATTCAAGTGAGATTTAGAACCAAAAAGGATAAATTCACACTTGCTGTGGTTTAGGAACAATGAGTTAGACCTCATCCAAGCACCAATATCAATGATGCAATTTTCTAGACAGCGCAGTGCATGAGATGCTTGGATTTGATGTGGTGGAAAAGATACAAAAACTTGTATGTCGTCTGCATAGATGATACAGAACAGAATGCCTTTGAAATATTTTCCGCAGACCGATCAAATAGATAGAAAAAAGGGTGGGCCCGCCAACAGAGCCTTGAGGTACACCACAGCCTAATGGCTTTGAAGACGATGTGACACCATTCAAAAGAACAGACTGTGAATGGTGTGATAGGTATGATTTAAACCATTCGAGAGCTTGTCCCTGGATACCCAAACTTGCAAGTGTATTGACAAGAATTCTGTGATCTACAGTGTCGAAGGCCGAAGATAGATCCAACAAAACATTGCTGTGACGGATCCGGAATCCATTTCCCTTAAAATATAACTAGAAACATTTATCAAAAGGGTCTCCACACTATTGTGAGGGCGATAAGCCGACTGTATATAAAGGATCGAATAGATCATGTTCCAGCATATAGTCTGAGAGTCTCGAAAACACAACTCTCTCTAAAATCTTGAACAAAAATGAAAGATTGCATACAGGACGATAACTTGTCAGTGATTCCTTATCCAATGAAGGTTTTTTCATCAAAGGACGGATCAGACCTTTCTTTAAAGATAAGGGTACGGTAGCTTGCTCGATACTGAGGTTGACAATTTGAGAAATAATCGGGGCAAACGTGGGTGCGCAGTCTTTTAAAGGACAAGTTCACCTTCATAAACATAAGGATTGAGAGAATGCAACAATGTTAGTAGAACACATCAGTGAAAGTTTGAGGAAAATTGGACAATCGATGCAAAAGTTATGAATTTTTAAAATTTTTGTGTTGGAACCGCTGGATGAGGAGACTACTACAGCTTGTGAGTCATATGCGTACATCAGTATAAAGAAAATATAAAGAAAATTCAACATATTTTCACTTTTTTTCACATAATAAAAGAGCACTTGACTTGGCTGTTTCTAAAGGCAGGGGGAATAATATTACCCATAACATTATTTGTCGGTAACGAGTCGGGGGAATGTGATCTTTTTTCATAAGATGAAATTTTGTGAAATTCTCTTTATATTTTCCTTATATTGTTGTACGCATGTGACATCTAGGTTATTCACACACTGCAGTAGTCTTCTCATCCAGCGGTTACTGCACAAAAATTTCAAAAATTCATAACTTTTGAACGGATTGTCCGATTTTCCTCAAACTTTCAATGATGTGTTCTACTAATATTGCTACATTCTCTCAATCCACATGTATGTACGAAGGTGAACTTGTTCTTTAAGTTCAGATTTAGGTAGTACAACATTACAATTGAAATTATCTCGGATTTTTTCAACTTTCGAATGAAAAAACTGACTAAAAGTTTCAGCCATGGCACAGCCATCGACATGTTTAGGCAATGGAGATGACTGTTTGCGGTTCAAAAGTCGATTGCGACGTTGAAAAGCTTCTTATGATCATCTCCGCAGTTTTCGATGAGTCTGGTGTGATAGATGCGTTTGGCTCTGGACACAAGGTAGTTTACTCGGTCTCTCTGATCACAGAACAACTTTCTGTCTGTCTGCAGCTTTCCATTGTTGCGCCATCTCCTCTCAAGTCGCCGCCGCTTTTTCTTTGCTTCAGAGATACCAGAGTCATACCAGGGACTGTACTGATGAGACTTCACTTTCCGAGTCTTGGCTGGTGCGTGAATGTCCAGTAACCTGCTACGTTCTGAATTGTAGCGGTTCACAGCATCATCAACGTCGGCTGTTGACAAGGACAAAATGTTACTGTCAGACACGTCGTTGGCGAAATCAGTCCTGTTGATGCATTTTATGTTGCGAGATGAGAACGTAGCATCATTCCTCTATGGCTTGTTAAAACGAAACAAGCAGGTTACGGCGGAATGGTCGGAGATGCCGGGAATAACTCGTGTGTTAGAAAATAGCAGTCTGTCAGATTGCCGTATCAAGATGACGTCGAGAATATGGCCATGATCATGTGTAGGTGTAGTCACCAACTGGCGGAGTCCATGGCCATCGACGAGGTCGTTGACTTCAGCGTGTACTGGGATGAGAGCTTATCTAAGTGTACATTAAGATCTCCTGTGATTTCGAGAGAAGATAACTTATACAACTTTTCATCTAACAAATCCGAGAACTCATCAATAAAAGATGAAAAAGAACGATATCCTGGTGGTCTGTACATAACTACAATCTCAAGACTAGTAGTGTTGTTAGAGACCACGGCTGACATAGATTCGAAACTTAAATGGTGATCTGATGGATTGAGAACTACAGAGAGATGTCCCTGTACAAGAACCCAACTGTTTTACTGTACTTTGTTCATTTTTTTTCACAAACACACACCCATGCAAACACAATTAAAGATCCTGATCATTTGGGGGGGGGGGGGGCAACTGATGGGGCAACACCCTGCCGGAGATGGCAACTCTTCTTTTCACATCTTCCTATGCTATTATCAGGACACCCTATACAATTTATTGGTCTATAGGTGGCGCTGTTCATCCTGTCGGTCTCGTGGGCCTTCTTTGCTTAGTGTCGGTTTCGTGAACCTCTTTTGCGTAATGTCGGTCTCGTGAGCCTTGTATGCGTAGCGTCTCGTGACGTGCACCCGGATAACTACCCCCTGTACTACGGATGCACGTCACGAGACCGACACCCACGAGTCATACAGCCCACAAGTTATACAGCTCACAAGTCATACATCCCACGAGTCATACAGCTCACAAGTCATACAGCCCACCAGTTATACAGCCCACGAGTTCGACACTGAGTAAATGAAGCCCACGAGTTCAACATCAAGTAAAACAAGCCCAGGAGTTATACGGCTCACGAGACCGACACTACGCACAAAAGGCTCATGAGACCGACAGTAAGCAAACAAAGCCCACGAGACCGACACTACACTTAAAAGGTCCACGAGACCGACACTACGCATACAAGGCTCACGAGACCAACATTACGCAATAAAGGTTCACGAGACCGACACTAAGCAAAGAAGGCCCACTAGACCGACTGCAGGATGAACAGCGCCACCTAAAGACCAATACATTGTATAGGGTGTCCTGAAAATAGCATAGGAAGATATGAGATATGGAAAAGAAGAGTTGCCATCTCCGGCAGGGTGTTACCCATCAGTTGCCCCCCCCCCCCCCCCCCCGGAAATGATCAGGATCTTTAATTGTGTTTGCATGGGTGTGTGTTTGTGAAAAAAGAAAATGAACAAAATACGGTAAAAGTGTGTAACAGATCTTTCCACAGTAAACCTGTGAGGGTGTTGATTTAGTATTGATTAAAAATAAAAAAATAAAGTAATCGTCCATTAAGGTAGCGTTAGGGATTCGGAAAAAAACCAGACACATCCATGAAAACAGCTATTGTATTTCCCGAAAAAAAAAATGTACTGTTTGGAGGAGAATAACACAAGCCACAAATTGAGGTGAATCCTTGCGATATAAAACGTTTTAATCAGTAGAATTACATTATAGTTACAGAGAAAATTACAAATAGATCTTACTGCAAAACGTCCAAGCGGGAGGGTAGAATTTCTACACTAGAATAAGTAACTAGTGAATCGGGAAAGAGAAGAGGTAAAAATTATATCCTGTCCATCTTCTAGCTAAAATCTGGGAAAGCCTATTAAAGAATAGCACGATGGCATTATCAAAGCTCTAAAATTAATCCATACATCGTTCTTGTCCTCTTTTTAATTCATTTGTGTTTTTTTGTCTCTTTTTTTTTTGGGGGGGGGATGAAGAATACTAATTCTTCTTTTTTTTGGGGGGGGGGGGGAGGCGGGGGCATGAAGAATACAATTCTATTTTTCTACTTGATAACAATGTCTCTCCCTGACACACTTGCCCCCCCCCCCTCCGAAGTATGTAGAAACACATATTTGATGTCGTTCATAATTATGTAGAGGGTCACCATCTTTCAATTGATAGCGTGACGAAATTACACCCGCCAGTATTTTATTTTTTCCGTTCATGGAATACCCTGTACAGGTGATTGACATGTAGATGGCGCTGTTCATCCTGTCGGTCTCGTGGGCCTTCTTTGCCTACTGTCGGTCTCGTGGGCTTTCTTTGCTTAGTGTCGGTCTCGTGAGCCTTTTTAGCTTAGTGTCGGTCTCGTGAGCCTTTTTTGCCTACTGTCGGTCTCGTGGGCTTTCTTTGCTTAGTGTCGGTCTCATGAGCCTTTTGAGCGTAGTGTCGAACTCATGGGCTGTATGACTCCTGAGCCGTATAACTCGTGGGCTGTATGACTCATGGACCTATCATTGATGTCGGTCTCGTGGACCGTATGACTCGTGGGTGTCGGTCTCGTGGGATGCCCCCTGGAGAACTACCCCCTGGATAACTACCCCCGGAGAACTACCCCCTGGATAACTACTCCCCGGAGAACTACCCAGGGTAACTACCCCCCGGATAACTACCCCCCATAACTACCCCCGACAATTACAATCCGGATAACTATCCCCAGGTTAACTACCCCCTCCCTCGATAACTAGTCGCCCAGATAACTACCACCCGATATACCTCCTCCGATAACTTCCCATGGATGATTACCCCGGATAAGTAGGCCTACAACTCCCCCTCCCCTATAACTATCAAGAGGAAAATTACCCCCAGGACAGTGCCCCAGGTCAATTATCCCCTGGATAACTACCTCCTGGGTCATTGCCCCCCCCCCATAACTCTTACTTTTGATACTAAGAATATTATTACAACAGAAAATTACAACACAATTATTTGTCAGGAATCACGGAGATGCCATACTGATCTTATGAAAACAACATCTCAAAGATATACGATTTGTATCTTTTGTATTTAGGACGATTTATGTACAAGCTTAATATCTCCCTTCTGTATTTCGACTCTATGTTCATCCAAAACGAAACTGTCCCTGCATATCCTTTCCGGTAATCCAGTAAATGTCATTGCTTTTAACCAAAACTATTTTCGCTAAATCGGTATCTTCCTTTACTGTTCGGATTTCTCTTGATTAGTATTTTAAAAGAATTATAAGTTTGAATACCTTTACCACTGAACTAAAGACATTCTAAAGAAATTTTACACTTCAGAATGAGTAATACTTTTTGCAATAATTTTTCTTTTAACCACAATTGTCTATCGTTTATCACAACTCAATGCTACACTTCTTTATTTTGAGAAGCTTATATCTCATGCCTCACGTGCCCTGGTTTTGACCCACCATCTTCCTCTTCCCTCTCACTTTTCTCTCTGTCCACCATGAAGGTAGTCTCTTCCTGTCATTCATTCCACCCTTAAGGGGCGATCACACATCGCCGGTTTAGATGGCGGTTCATGGCGGTATGGCAATTCGCCGTGCTCTGCCAAAGACCATGTTCACACCGTACACAAACCCTGGTCATCCGTCACTCATCCACCATAAGCCCCGAGAACCGCGGAGAACCGCCAGAAAAATTGAACATGTTTAAGTTTTCGTGGTGGACTTGGCGGTTTGAAATGGACCATGTTCACTAACGCCGTTCACCTTGTAAAGAACGGCTCCTCCGTGTTTGCACCGCAAGATCCGCGATAATACCGTGTTAACACCGCCATAACTTTTCATCCAAACAAATAAGGGGCGACCACAACATTGCCGGTTTAGATGGCGGTTCATGGCGGTTCTCAAACCGCCGTAAACCGTGTCCCAACAATGGCGGAAAGCACCTAAACGCGATGTGACTATGTTCTCAACACGTTGTGAGCACGTCGCTAACGCGGATTGCGCGGTAGTAACACGGAAAGGTGGAGGAGTCCATACCAAGCCCTTGTAGTTGGATGCAATCAGAGCCCTTTCACTCGTTTTCAATGGGTTACAACAAGGAGGTATTGCTTTGTTATAGGTACAAAAAGAAAATTTCAAAAGAAATTGCGAAACGTTGTAACACCCTGTGTATTTACAGATTGACATAAGTGATGCAATAAGTAATTTTCTTCATGTTTCAACATGGTTTTTCCCCTCTCTTTTAACTTTTAAAATATCTGTATCAAATGTTATTAAAAAACATAAAATAACATGTCAATGCAGAATCCAACATAGTTCATAAATTTCCTGTTCATTTACAGGTTTATATATATCAAGTGATGTATAGAAGTGCTTGCTTGTTTCAACATCTCTTTTTTTCCCTTTCTTAATTAACTTTTCACATATCTCTCACAACAGTCAATAAAAAGACATACATACTTATCAAAGAAGAATATAAGAATTATCTACATAGTTTCCCGTTTATTTACAGTTCACGTAACATGATAATGGTGTTTCCTTTTTTCAACATCGTTTCAACGTCGCTTTTCCCTCTACTCTCTTAAGTTTCAACATGTCTGTATCAACATGTACTCTTACAATAAGGCGTACATAATCACGAAAGCAGAACCAAACATATATACATAAGTCTTCTGTTAATAACTTATACAGGATCACGTAGCTGGCCATCCTTTAAGCTATCAAGCTTTAACAAAATTATGCACACCTCTTTAAATTAACTGATGTAGGCTACTACAATTCAACAAACCTACAAACTTTTTGAATGTTAAATTTTCTGTTTTACTCTATGTGTTAAAACAGTAAAAAAGTAATGAAACTTTAGTATTCAATACAATATTTACCCGATCTAGTGTTATGGGTTCATCTTTGCTTTTTTCCCCATTTTTTTATTGCTCCGCCACGAAGTGTCGCCGGAGGCATTATTCTCTTTTAATTTCTACATTTGTTTTTGCATGAAAATTTATGGCGGTGTTGAAACGGTATTATCACGGATCTTGCGATGCAAACACGGAGGAGCCGTTCTTTACACAAGGTGAACGGCATTGTGAACATGGTCCATTTCACACCGCCAAGATCACCACGAAAAATTAAACATGTTTAATTTTTCTGGCGGTTCTTTTTCTTTTTCTGTCGGATGAGTGACGGATGACCAGGGTTTGTGTACGGTGTGAACACGGTCTTTGGCGGAACACGGCGATTTGCCGAACCACCATGAACCGCCATCTAAACCGGCGATGTGTGATTGCACCTTTAGTATTGAATTTAAAAGAGAATGTTGCCTTCGGCGACACTTCGTGGCAGAGCAATTAAAAAAATGTGTAAAAAAGCTAATGTGAACCCATAATACAAAATCGGTTAAATATACTGAATGCTAAAGTTTCATTGCTGTTTTAACACATAGTGTAAAACAGAAAATTTAATGTTCAAAAAGTTGGTAGGTTTGTTGAATAGTACATCAGTTACATTAAAAGGCGTGTTCATAATTTTGTTAAAGCTTGACAGTTTAAAAGATGACCAGCTACGTGAACCTGTAAGTTATACACAGAGGACTTATGTAAATATGTCTGGTTCTGCTTTCGTGATTATGTATGCCTTTTTGTAAGAGTGTATGTTGATACAGATGTGTTGAAACTTAAGAGAGTAGAGGGAAAACCAAAAGCGATGTTGAAACTTGAAAAAAAAAACACCATTCTTATGTTACGTGAACCTGTAAATAAACAGGAAACTAAGATGTACCGTACTCTTCTTTGATATGTATGTCTTTTTATTGACTGTTGTTAGAGATATGTGAAGATGTAATTAGGAAAGAAAAAAAAGTTGTTGAAAGAAGCAAGTACTTGCACATCACTTGATATATCAACCTGCAAATGAACAGGAAACTTTGTAAACTACATGTATGTTGGATTCTGCTTTGACATGTATGTCTTGATAATGACGTACAGTTAAAACAGATATTTTAAAAGTTAAAAGAGAGAAAAAAGCATGCTGAAACTTGAAGACATTTGCTTATTGCATCACTTTATGTCAATCTGTATATACACAGGGGGGTTACAACGTTTCGCAATTTCTTTTGAATTGTGTTCACTTAACAAAGCAATACCTCCTTGTTGTAACCCATTGAAAACAAGTGAAAGGGCTCTGATTGCATCCAACTACAGGGGTTTGGTATTTCTCCTCCACCTTTCGGAGAGATCCGTATTATTACCACACCAATCCGCTTCAGCGACGTGTTCACAACGTGTTTAAAACGTAGTCACATCGCGTTTATGTGCTTTCCGCTATTGTTGGGACACGGTTCACGGTGGTTTGATAACCGCCATGAACCGCCATCTAAACCGGCGATGTCACCTTTCCTCTTTCTCTCATTACAAGCTATTTGTCTCGTGTGTCTTAATGTACAGTGCACTCCCGTTATAACGAAATGCTCAGGACCGGCATTTTTCTTTCATTGTAACGACATTTCGTTATAACCGAACAAATATTATAATTATGCAATGTATAACGAAAAGAAGGAAACCACGCATAAAAAAAAAAAAAATGTTTGTTGAATACTCATCATACGCTGGAAAGCTATGTGAAATGGGAGGGTACCTTTTTAATTTCGTTTAAATATTACATTTTAAAGAAAGCACAAAGTTGTTTGTGTTGTCACACATGTGTAGAAAATGACGGTTAATTTGGTTACAGTTCGCTATTCCAAAGGTTGGTTTCACTTTAAGTTCCTTACTCCGAAGGCTCCTTATTCCGAAGTTTCGCCATTCCCGGGATTCCGATGGTTTGTTTATTTGAAGCTTCGCATTTCCGAAGATTCGTTGTTCCGAAAGTTCATAATTTAGATTAAAATATTACATTGTTCATTTTCCGAATGTTCGTTGGTCTGAAAATGGAATGAGGTTTGTCATTCTGAAAGTTTGTAAATATAAAAAAAATGAGAAAGGTTCACTATTCAGAAAGTCCGTTTTTCCGAAGGCTTTTTCATCCGAAAATGAAATAAGTTTCGTTATTCCGAAGGTTTGTTAATTTAAAAAAAAATGAGAAAGGTTAGATATTTCGAAGATTTTTTTATCTTAAGACGATTATAAGGATTACATTGAATTCTTAAGTTTTGTTAGTGTACTCACCTTTTTCCACCATGGATTAACGATACTTTTTGTAATGTTCCAATTAACGAACGTTTTGAATTCCTATCATTTTCGGACAAACGAACCGTCGCAATAAGAACCATAGTTCATTGTCGGATTAACGAACCTTTGGAATAACGCCAAAATGTTCTTAATAACAAACCCTATTTCATTTCCGAACTAACAGACATTTAGGTGTATCAGAATCTGTGTGTTTTGTAATAAAGGACCTTCGGAGCAATAAAACGAACCTTACCTGAATTCAGATTATTGTATTACAGTAACGCAAGTTCCCCTCGGAAACTGTGCGTCATACACGGAGAACATACAGTGATGTGAAGCCTTCGCTCACGCATAGACGCTATAAAAATGCTTGTCCCGCTACGCATTTTCGAATGCGATCCGCATTTCGTTATAACGGAGCACATTTCTTTTGTTTTTCTTTGTCAGTGGCGCTCAGAAAAGACTTCGTTATAAGGAAAATTTAGCTTTAACCGTGTTCGTTATAAGCGAATTTTGTATCATAGACTTTAATGGCGATAATTTTGGGACCAGAAGCATTGCTTCGTTTATAACGAAATTTCGTTATAACCGTGTTCGTTGCAACGGGAGTGCACTGTATCTTTATGTGTGTACTTCGTCTCTATCTTAATTTGCTTTCTGTGCCTCGTTTCATCAGTTTCGTAACTATTTTACTGCTATACTGTTGACGCTCATTTAAGAATTGTCCTGCTGCATCATTGGGCATTAACAAATGGTATATCGGGAAGAGATTGTCACCTCCTTGGTATAATTACAACACAGCTTTACCTCCCTTGACAATTACCCCTTGTTAAAATTAGGCTCCAAACAATCACCCCTCTTACAATAACCCTTCCCCAGAAAATTACGTCTCCCATTGTTATTTTCGAACATTTGAATTGGGAAAAAAACACTTTTTTTTTCATATCGTATGGTTTTGGTCGAGACCTAACTTCAGGTTTTTAACATCTTTTGGGTGAGATAATTCGAAACCCCTTACGAAATATGAAAGAGCATGTTATTCCAAGAAGGATTCAAGTTTTTGTGATAAAAAGAAAAAGAGTCTTGAAATGGCTGGAATGAAACAGAGCAGCCATAATGTAAAAAGGATTCTGTCAACTACAACTCTCTAGATCTATTCAAAACGAGGGTGCAGGACAAAATACTTCGTTAACAAGTAGGGGTGTTTTGTAAAAAAAAAAAAAAATACCGTTAAACTCGTAATATTCTACTCTTTCTAATCAGACTAACTTATATTTGAAGTGGATTTCCCCTTTAAGCATCGAGAACATTTAATTTGAATACTAGCACAATTCTACTTGTATGTAAAATGGCAATTTTATTTTTAGGACAGATTAGGGCACCGTATGATAAAAGTTGCCAGTTATGACATCTTGTTAGTCCCTAATAATTTCAATAAAATCCTGGGTTCTGCTTGATTGATAGGCTCTAGTCACTGCCTTGTTACTATGAACCTGCTTGGATCGACCTACAACGATTGGTAATTGTGTGGGACTGACAGCTTGTCAGGACTGACAACTTTCATAAAACCGTCCTATCAGAAATCATGACTTTATATCCAAGGGTCCCTCGCTTATGTTAAGTGAATATGAATTGCAGTGAAATCAACTCTCATTTTCTTATGTTTATCGTCTTATGTGTTATAACGCTAGGAAATGACACGCCAAAAGAGTAAATGATGACAGTGTCAGAGAAAGGTGCATTAATGTACATGAGCTTTGTTTTCTGATATGGTGCTATAAACATATGGAAACATTATCAACGGGTGGTAGCTTTGGGGGGGGGGGAGGAGGAGGGGTTGTCCAGTGGGTAAGTATCCGGAGGTAGTGACGGCTGGGGCGGGGGAGTTGTCGGGGTTTACTAATGGGGGGGGGGAGGTAATCTGGGGGTAGTAATCCGGGTGGTAGTTATCCGGGGGGTAGTTATCCGGGGGGTAGTTATCCGGGGGGTAGTTATCCGGGGGGTAGTTATCCTGGGGGTAGTTATCCTGGGGTAGTTATGGGGGGGGGGGGTAGTTACCCAGGGGGTAGTTCTCCGGGGGTAGTTAACCTCGGCGTAGTTCTCCGGGGGTAGTTATCCAGGGGGTATACTTATCCGGGAGTAGTTATCTGGGGAGTAGTTATCCGGGGGTAGTTATCCAGGGGGTAGTTACCCAGGGGGTAGTTATCCGGGGGGTAGATGTCCTAGGGGTAATTGCCCTTGGGGAAAGTTGCCCTAGGAGGATAGATGACCGGGTGGTAGTTGTCCTAGGGGGTAATTGCCCTGGAAGGAGATTGTCCTAGGAGGGTAGTTGTCCGGGGGGTAGTTGCCCTATAGGGGGAATAGACCTGGGGTAATTATCAGGGTGGTAGTTATCTGGAGGGTAGTTGCCCAGGGGGTAAGTGCCCGGATACGGGAAATATGAAATATGATACCAATATATGTAGCCATCCCAAGAAATACATCATTGGTCTCGTATACTTTTTTATATTGTAATGAATAGCGCCCCATGTGACCTTGAGAAATTTCAACCGTAAGAACTAGTGCAAAGGTTGACTTGCTTTTCCTTTGTGACAAATAATGATTGGTATAGAATATAAACACACTGGGGATAAATATAAAGAAAAAAACATGATTTTAGCCTATTTCCTATTAATTTCTTTATATTTTGGTAGGCAGTGCCCTCAATGCGTGACCTTGAGAAATTTCAGATATTGGGTAATGTAGAGTATGAATTGCTCTACCCATGTGTCAAATATGACGGAGATACATCAAAGAAGTTACATAGGGGCCTGGAAGGGGTTAAAATAACTTGGGCTTTATGGGGTTAACCATGCTGGGTATCTATCTTACATAAATGCTTCCCCCCCCCCCCCCCCCGACAGTACATGAATTGCATCTTTGCAGGTTGTTTCAGAGAGTTCTTTAGGGAGAATGTGACGTTTAATGGTGAAAGTGTGTTTTTGATGTACAATAGGCTCATTATTATATGATAAAGTTATCCATAATATTTTTTGGAACTTCACACGTTGTATTAATGATAGAAAATAATTAGGACGAGCTCGACAAGCTTTTAAAGCTTATATGATGATATTACATCTGTAACTTTATACTATAGTTAAAGAAGTAATAATGTTGTCAAAAGTTTCTGTTATTGATGGGTACTTGGAGTGAGCGACTATCATCATGGTAATGATGATATGTTTACTATATCAAGTCATTTTCTGTCAATGGAGAGAGGGAGAAGGAAGAGGACAGAGAGAGGAAGAGAAGTTCACATCAGAATTAAAATCTTAGAATTTTATTGACTCTTTCAATCCCTTCTCAGGGTATGAGAGTACAAACAAAGAATAATAATAGTACATGTATATCAGACCATTGAACACAATTCTTGTGGATCATACATAATGACACAAAAGATATAAAAATAATATAGTTTATGAGAACACCAACATGAGTAAAATGAAAAGAGAAAATACACAACCTACTACTGTATTACGGAATGTAAACGGCAGTCTTTTACAAGCTAAACATCGAATGCTGCTTCACTAACCTACCATTATGTATATGTGTATAGGTCTAACTCTTTTTGTACCATCTATGGTACTTGAACGATTTTCTTTCTCAGAACCCAACTTGTTCTTTACTTATAATATATGATTTTCATCATGAAAGTTGAAAATTGTATTATTCAAAACTGATGTGAACAGTTTGTACAACTGAACAAGGTAATTCCTCAATAGTTATCTGGATTTGTATTTTCACCATTATTCTTTAAAAAAAGAGGAATAATCACTCCCATACAGCATCCAGAGGGTACAGTTTTACTGTCAAAGATAACATCGAAAAATCAACGATTGTCATGCGCATCTCCAAAGGGAAATTTTTCAAAATTTCATTTCTTATTAAAGCATTACAACAAGCTTTGCCATTTTTGTTCAATTTATTAATAATTCAACCTCTTCTTTGAAGTGGGTGTGTTCAAACAATCATGTTGTATTGTCATATTGAGATCACCCAAAGTCATCCTTTCCCCTGAGTGATTACAGATTCATTCACATTTCTTACAGAAGTAAAATGTTGTACAAGCTCACTTAGAGAAATATCGATTGTACTTTTAGTCTGACAACCAATACTGTTCAAAAAAATCCCAATGTTGCCTTTCTTTGAAGACCATAAAGATGCATTCAAACCTAACTTTCTCCTTTTATATCGGTATTTTTTTTTCAATTTCCAAAAGCAATTTAATTTGTAACACGTCTTACATCTAATCTTCTGCATAGCTTGGTTTCCCTGAGTAGACTGCACTTCATATAAAGATACACCTTATGGGGAACATCACACTCAGCACCACACCATAACTGCAAGTGATAAAGAATACCAATCATACTGTTCTTATAACACTTAACCTTCTCTGACTGTTTCCTCTTAATACACACACCAATATCTTGTTGAGCCTTTAAAAAAGACTTATAAATTTTAGAGCAGCAGTGATCTACTACTTCCTAGCTGGCATTTTCATTAATACCTTCCACAATAGTTGACAATTGCAATGTTAGTTCGTGTAGCCCATAGATGTATCAGAGTCATCATCGTTTCAGGAATGATTCAGGAAAATGGAGGGGGTTCAATTATGGCGGTATGGTTTTTGTTATTGTTTGTTTGTTTTCGTACATAATTTGCAGATGGTCCCGAGTTGCTCGCGTCATAGCATGTTTACATGTAAGCCTATGCTATTTGACGTTGTCAACGTCTGAACCATACCTTATGTCGATACATGTATTACTTTCTTCGTGAGCGAGCGCTTGAGAAAATTATGTATATATCCTACAAGATGGAATACTGTTCAGCTCTGTTACCTCTCTGAAGGCGGGCGTACGAACGTCATGCAATAGAAATATGTCAAATATTGATAAAAGCACATTTCTGCTTCCTCCATTTTTCCCCTCAAATTCCAGAGGGGGAATGATTGTACAGGCCACCCCCCCCCTCCTCCATTTGGGGGGGGGGGGATATCCCCCCCCCCCGGATTTACGCCCATGTTTTATAGCAACGAAGGTGCTTGAACAAAGGCAATAAAGAATTGCTTCTACACTGAACCAGAAAGAATGTCATAATTTTTCCACATATGCAACGTTTTCAACAGCACTGGAAAAGAATTGACCGTTTGAAGTACGAGTATTGATTGTATTCATTAATTCTGATGACTGTGAATTTATTATTGGCCTTCAAACGGGAAGAACTGAGAGGAAGTACTGCCATCACAAAAAAAAAAAAAAAATGTGACAATGTATCACAGCAAAAGTTAAATTGGCTTTGTGTGAAGCTCATCAGTTCCCCAAAGAACAGGATATAGGTCTTACCATATAGAACTTTAGCAATAAATGGTCACAATCACCATGGTTAATGGGCGTCAACGTTGTCGTCGCCATTGTCATCGTGATTGTCAACCTGTGTACGAAATTTGGCGCTTTTATCACAATGCACAATAATTGTTCGGCTATGCCGCTCCATTATTTCATATGTACATGCACTAGCACTGCTTGCTTTTATCAAGCTATTCTTTGCACTGGAAAATCACTGATACTGAGAAACCCCAGATATCCTGTAATAATATAAGTAGAAAGGGGACGAATATCACCCGACTTAACTAACAACGGCAATAGGGCCTACCTTGTACGAAAGATGTGTCAACCACATTCTCGCACTCTCCTTGGTGATTAATTTGCTCCCTCCTAAGCGCCTACACCGCCACCAAAGGAATGGAAACGCACCTTGTACTGATACGTCATTAAAGAGGTAACTGTGTTCTAACTCCATGGTGTGATCAAGCGTATTCCAACTGCAGCATCGCCGAAGTGAAATTTATGTACCCAAATAATTCAAGTATATAAAATGCGTTCAAAACAAGCTAACGGGTGATGCGATCCCCATAAATAAAGAACCAACCAATTTTATATCCATGTATCATACTTGTTTTGTAACAGATTAACATGATATGATACACGTATGTTAAGTATCTGACACCCTGTTTTGACATGCAGGTGGACAATGTCTATGGAACGTTCAGGACAGTACCCCATCCGTATCTACCCAGCTAGTAACCATTCATGCCCGTTACTTGGACAATGTCTTCACTCTGGGCTACGCGCTCTGTGCTGGAATAAACTGTCAAGCACTTACAGACGGATTCTGAATCATTTGCGAACTCAGGCGCGGCTAAGCGGAGGGAACTTCAACCCAAGAGTCGTCGTGCATGTCGTGTGCGATTTTGAAGCTTCCATTCATCGGGCCTTCACGGACGAATTTCCAGACATCAGAATTCGTTCATGTTACTTTCACTTCGCACAGTCACTCTGGCGGAAGGTACAGGAGCTAGGCCTGGCCGTTGCTATCGAAATAATCGACGTATCCAGAGGCTTTGCAGACTCCAGTTTTCGAGTGAATTTCAACCTTATTCGAAATCGACGACACACAAACCAGCTGATCCAAAATGAACCTGCGTTGGGCGAGTTTTTCGACTACGTGAGGAACACCTACTTGGATGGCCAATTTTCCATAAGATCATGGAACGTTTTCGATTGCCGAATGGAATATCGAACAACCAATGTTGTCAAATGTAAGTATCTTCGTGAGTAATTGTGTTTGCTCTCTGACACTTGTCGAGGGGAAAAAAACAAGCAAACCCCAAAACCATCACAATTAAAAAGTTTTTTTTTTTTAAAATTTGAGGTGATCATTGAGAGTTGCATCTAAATTAAAGTAATGGCGCTTCTGAGATTAGGCTCCCACAAGCTTATCATTCAAAAATATAATAAAATGAAGAAAGATTTGACGAACAGAATACGTGATACTCTGGTATCATTACCTAAACAAAGATATCAAGAAGGGTGAAAGATTTTATAACAGTTTGAGATGTCAAAATATAAAGTTATTTGGAAGATATGACGTAACAAAAGATGTATGATAGATATCACAATCAAAATCAATGAGTTCGGACTATGGATCCAAACACATTTTTTTTTTTAAAGTTACAAATACAAAATTTAGTTGAAAAGCACATAGGAAACTTATAAAGGATTCCGGAACCTTTGCTACTGATCAAAATGTTTTACCAGAATTTAAAATGTTTATGTTTCAACCCATTTAAGTTTATGATAGGATGGGCATTTTCATTCCAATGTATCAAAATCAACTTGTCAAAAGCTAGAATCCATAAAAGGACCAAGCCCTGACGGTGTAGGGAAAATATCATGTCACCAAAAGAGTTATCTGCTATAAAATACCCCTGATATAATTGTTTTAAGACAGAATGTATTAAGTTTTTCTAATTGATTTGAAATATTTTTAATTGTGCGTATCATAATGGACAAATGACTGCCAGGCATGAGGTTAGAAGAATTCCTTTGCTTCCAAAAGAAAAGAAAAAATAATATTCTGCCAAAATAAGTTTAATCTTTACTGCACGTATTAATTTTTTCTAATCTTCACACTATGTTTTGGTTACATAACAACAACCAAAACAGATCATCTTTACTACACAAAAGTTTGAAAGTGGTAATTGTTGGAAGATCTATAGAAGAGAACTTAAGGTTACCGTATAATAATTTGTTATGCACTAATATTAATCATATTTCTAGGTTTCCTTTTTTATATTTTATACTTTTTAAAAGGCTTTCGATTCGGTTTCATATGATTTTATAATGCAGGCATTGTTTTTCTTTTTTTTTTATAGTTTTGGCAGTTATATCAAGACATGGGTAAAATTGTATTGTTTTATGGAAGATTCATCCTTTTTATTTTGGTTAAAGTGATACAATAACAGAATTAGGTTTGCACAGCGTACTTATAATCTATTCAGTGTTGTTTCACAAGGCTTTACATTACATCTTTATCTGGAGCACACCCCCATAGCACGCAGTTTGGTATCTACTTAAAGGACAAGTTCACCTTCATAGACATGTGGGTTGAGTGAATGCAGCAATATTAGTAGAACACATCAGTGAGAGTTTGAGGAAAATCCGACAATCCGTTCAAAAGTCATGAATTTTTAAAGTTTCTGCTTAGTCATGGCTGGATGAGAAGACTACTATAGCTTGTGATGTCACATGAGTACAACGGTATAAAGAAAGTATAAAGAAAATCCACCTTATTTTCACTTTTCTCGCATGACAAAAGAACACTCGACTTCTCTCTTTCAGAAGGCAAGGGGAATAATATCATCCTTAACATACATCTGTAACAAGTCCAAGAAATGTGCACTTTATTCAAAAAGTAAAATTTTGTGAAATTCTCTTTTTATTTTCATCATATCGTTGTACGCATGTTACATCACACACTGTAGTAGTCTTCTCATCCAGCAGTAATTGCGCAGATACTTAAAAATTCATACCTTTTGAACTGATTGTCGGATTTTCCTCAAACTTTCACTGATGTGTTCTACTAATATTATTGCATTCACTCAATCCACATGTACATGAAGGTGAACTTGTCCTTTAATATCACCTTAAATTGTTAATATACCCCTGCTCCTCCCAAAGTCAAATATAAACCCCAAAATAACTAAACAAAAATTAAGAAGAAAAAACATATAAACTATACCTACAAGACAAAGGAAAGGGAACCCCTACCAGCACCCGTACCGCACGATCTTTCCCGGGAACAGACGCCTCCTAATCCTACTTACCGAGAGGAAAATAGTCACTTAGCTGGCAGGAGGAACTATAGAAAAGATAGGACACACGCGGCATTGGACAGATGTGTACAGAATACATGCATGCTGCGAAAATACAAAATACATTGTACTAATATAAATACTACAAGATACAAACTAAAAAAAGTAATATTCTACTATATGCAAATTAATTAGAGGAAAAATCAATGATCAAAAAGTATGGATTTTTTAATGTTCCTTGAACATCTCCGGAGAAGGGATATGAATAAATCGTGGAAACTTGTTCCAGAATCTATATGGAGCACATGACTTGAAAGCATTATCACCTGCTACGGTGTGTGTCTGAGGAACATGGTGCAGGGTCTGTGCTGAACCAAAGACCACGGGACATAATTATCAACCAATGTGGAAGGTTAAGAGAGTTATTGTTGTCAATTCTGAAGTTTTGTTTTGGGATGTTTGTTAAAGACGAACGGTCGGAATCTTCATTTACATGCATTGCCTAACTAGGAGCCAGTGCAATTATCTTAGCAAAGGGATGACATGACCATGATAATGGGCCTTGTTCAACTCAGATGCACTATTTCAACCCTTTGAAGACGCAGTATTTTGCGACAGGTTGATTGCATTTATTATAGTAGTGAATGAGCATAGTCAGGTCGTAACAATAGAACAGCGGAGATAGAGTTCATGCTTTAGCACCCTTGTTGTGGTCTGACGAGTGCCAAGTCTGAAAGGTGGTAATGGAGTCGTCGACAGAAAGATGACACATGCCGATCGATCCATCCATTTTAAAAACCGAGTCAAACTTAATACTGAAATTCTTAGCAGTGGATGCGGGGAGAATGGAGATGTACGACAAAAGTGGGAGAGATATCTGATTCATATTTCCGTGCTTTCTATGGAGTAGATACAACAAGAAGTTTAGTCTTTTTTTAACTCGGGTAGCAAAATAGTATGGAAAGAACTGATAAAAAGAATACGCTGAATGTCCGAATTGTAGTGATACAATGTGTCGTTTTACATTTATGGGGGGGGGGATGGGGTGGGGTCGACGAATGTGCTCAAGGCTTTTTATATGGAGCACATACCACAGAATCTATCCGCTGTCATGTACGGTTCAGCATGCTTTGTAACTAAGGTACTGTTTCACAGGGCCGGCGGAGCGTTTTCAAAAGTGTGGGGGCCCACTTCCGGGTTTCATGAGCTGACAAGCCAAAAAAAAAAAAAACAAAACAAAACAAAACAAAACAAAACAAAACAAACAAAACACGGTTCCGCCGGCCATGTTTCATAATGTTACATGAAACTCACAGCTTTCCATGCTCGCTGGAACAGAGAGATGGGGGTCCGGCATCCGTCTCTATGGACATTCATCCGGCGCCTGAAGGACTACGAGAGATGAGAGAGGTGTCGGCTACGAAAGGCCGAAAGGGGAGAGCTGCGATTAGTGACGCGAAGAAAGTGGAGGACGCTGGAGGCCAGAACGAAGCGGCTGAAGGAAAATTATCAAGCCGGAGAGTGACAGACCTCACCTTGATGGAGTACTGGAAGGTAATAACCTATGCTGTGGTGGAGTATCAGTAGGTTGGAACAACGGGAACAGTTAACATCCTGACTGTGTCTCAAACGAACGAACAGCCAAGCCTGGCAGAAAAGATGGTCAAATAAGTCACTTACATTGTGATGTTCCACTACATTTCTCGCAACAGGTTTTACTGGCTTTAGAGTTCAGTCGAATATGAGGAATACCGACGTGGGATGCTGAAGGCATATAGTGGAGGAAAATTTTTCAGTGACCGAATTTGGAAAATGCAAGACAACTAATCTCAATTAAAAATGTCTTTAGGCTTATATGCAAATCTCACATCGGCTGTTAAGCAACTTGTCTTTGTTCCACATAACATATTGCGGATGGAGACATTTTGTGATATCGAGATAATCGTCATTTTTTCATGTTTTCAGACGGCGTTCTGTGTCTCTTTGCAATAATTGGAGAGAACACATTTTAATTCAGACCGCGTTGACGTTTGAGACTATGCATAAGTTGCGCTAACTCAATTAAGAGTAATACGTCATTCCATAATATTTTTGTGTTGTTATGGAAATTGGAGACTGTAGCTTTATGCTAATTTTCGGCCATGTCATCCTCCAGGGTATGTTCACGAGGGACAAAATAAAAGTGAATTGATAACGATTAATTGATCAGAAATCCCCAGGTAGTCATACTTAAGCATCTCCAGATAAGTTCCCTAATGATGATATCATTGCCTCTCATGTTTAGATATACTACACAATCAATTACTTTTCCATGAGTGTTATACACCAAACAGTCTTCAAGGTCAAACAGCAGAACATAACACATGTTTATCTTGCAGAAAGTTCCAGGATGTGTAGAAAAACCGACAAGTACAAAAAGGGTTGAGCACTCCCCCCCCCCCCCCCCTGCATCAATGATTATCAACTCTTTTCCCCTATACTCCCAGCATTTATTATGTACAAAGGTATTGTTTCTTACAGGTGAACATGGTGAGAACCCACAAAATAAGGTTAAGAAACATAAACCGACATTTGTTGTCAACTTTCCGACAAACATCCTACAGATGTATTATCTTCCCTTGGTTCCATGATTTCAAAATAAACTACATCTATGTTGACCTCTTGATCAACAGGTTTAAGACAATAAAGAAGGCCTACATGTTATTGACAACATTCGTTTATCGTTTATTTATCGCTTTCTTTTTAAAATCACCGTTCATGTACAGTTTAAAAAAAACAAGTTGCCCATATCGACAGTGTCCACTTTCTGACCGATACTATGTTATCTTGCTTATAGTTTTATCGTATTAGCATCATCCTTCCTAAATATACTTTACGTATACAGTGTATTGATATTGTACATTGAGTAGAAATGATGACGTGTATCTTATATGTAATATTCATTTCCCTTTGAAATTAACGTACGTAAAAAAGGAAATAGTACCGAGCTATGATACGTACAATAACATATTGCCCACTTTCTGACACAACTCATCGTATATACCTTTCTTAGGTTCTGCAGTACTTGCACCGTCCTGATCTTTTTCATCTTGTATATTATCAGAAAACGATACAGTATATATAATTGGTATATTACATATTTTCTCTTTACGCTTATCGTTTGTGTACCAAAATGATTAAAGCTGTTACCAACAATCATGCTTTTTGGCCACTTTTGACTGGTATCATGTTCTGTTTCTTTGGAATGCATACATCATCTTGAATTTGATATATCATGTATGCTTTGGAAATGATTAAGATGTTATCGGTAATGGTATCGGTATTTTGTTTAGGTTTTAAAATATTTGCACCTTCCGCTAACAACCTTTAATATATGTCAGCATCATGTAAAACAATAATATTGTCAATGATCAACATAATCTTGTCGGAAATATTATTTTCTCTTTGCTGTTATACATTAGTGTTCAAAATCAATGAAAAACTAGACCGGCAATTACTTCTTTCCTTTAAAAAAAAAATTATGATCGATATATTTTTATCTTTAATTCATTGTAAGATGTTTACATCATCTTTCATAAAACAAATTACGCGCATCTTTCATGATGTTGAGGTATAGAAGATAAAGCATGTTTTATTGGCAATATCAATATCTTTGCAATTACTGTTCATGTAAAGAAATAATGGCCTATATCAAGAATGATACTTTTCCCTTTTTACAGTCACCCTGTTTTATTGCTTAGCTTGTACAACATCATTCTTCATAAGTAATCTTTAAGTGTTTTACATCATGTACAATAATTTCGAAGTGATATATATAGTTTACTTCATCGGATGATATTTATTATTCATTATTTATTTGTTAATTAGATAATTTTCTCTTTACAATTACCATTTCCTAAAAATAAAACGATAATGGCCTATACACTTATTCATTGTTTACTTTGTAACAGGTATCATCTTAACTGTCTCAGTTTTATCATTCTAGCATCACCATGATGTTTACGTCATGCATTATTGAAAACGACATATATCCAATCGTTATGAAAATTCCTGCAATTATTGTTTGTGTACACAAAGATAGGTAACAACAGCTTCTATAAACGATAAGCATTTTTGTCCTCTTTCTGACAGGCATCATTGTATCTTATATGCATTGTTATTGTTATTGTTATTGTTATTGATTGCATCACACCCTAATTTTACATTATGTATGATTACAAACGATAAAGTATGTCTCATTGGTTTTATAATATAGTACTGTTATATCGCTTTTCATCTACGATTTTTTTTATCATCCATCCAAACAAAAGTATACGTCGTGTTCAACAACTAACATTATATCCTTTTGATGTTAATATAGTTTTCTCTTAGCCGTTATTGTTTGTTTTCAGAGATGGCTTGTACAGGCAATTACTTGTTGTCCTTGTTTTGACAGGCATCTTCATGTCAGCTTTTCAGAAGACTCTGTTTTTTTTTCTTTTGCATTTCCCTGTGTTATTATTAAAGTGTTCTGATGACAATGTCCATCGGCATTTTGAAAGAGACTGTTTTTTTTTTAGAGTCAGCGTGAGGTAATGTGATATTTAAGATCTATCTCTTGAGCTGTATATGAGAATAACTAATACCCAATACATATGATGCGAGATGTAGAGTCGTAGAATGACCGTTAAAGAGAGCATCGGTGATTAGAATACCATGATGTTTGTTTTATGGCTTTAATAAGTCAAATCTAATTATTTCAAGAAGGAAGTACCGGTTCAATTTATGACGAGTTATTTTCCAAAGAGCGCTAAATCAACCTACATGTACATGTATTTAACTTTAGAGATAGAAGCATTCGTTTTGCTAACCCCATTATGTACAAGCGTCTATTTGTGTGTGTATGTGTGTGTGTGTGTGTGTGTGTGTGTGTGCTTTATGATTGTTCTCTAAATTTAGCTGAATATTTTGGCTAAAACTAGATGTACCTACCGCAACAATGGCACGATATAAACACATGCCATTTTTTCATGTCAACAACACATGTTAACAAAATCAATAAATGTCTTTTTGTCCCCGCCGAACGAGTTCGAGGCTTCGAGCAGGGGACTATGAACCGGGCTCCGTACGTGTGTGTGTCCGTGTGTGTGTCCGTCCGTGTGTCCGTCCGTGTGTCCGTGTGTGCGTCCGTGTGTGATCAAAATCTTCAATTTGCTACTTCTCTGTCATTTATGAGCCAATTTTGATTCTGTTTGCTTTATATGATAGCACTATGTGGGAGCTTTGAAACTTCTACACAGAATTTCAGTTGTGACCTTTGACCTTGACCTTTGACCTATATTGTACATTTTGCTACAAAATGCTACTCCTTCGCCATTTCTAACCCGATTTTGATTCCGTTTGCTTTATGTGATGGCACTAGTTAAGGGCTTCAAAACTTCTTCACAGAATTTTGACCTTTGACCTTGATTTTTTTACCTTTATTGTACATTTTGCTACAAAATGCTACTCCTTCGCCATTTCTAACCCGATTTCGATTCCATTTGCTTTATGTGATGGCACTAGGTGAGGGCTTCAAAATTTCTACACAGTATTTTGACCTTTGACTTCTTTGACCTTTGACCTTGATTTTTGACCTATATTGTACATTGGCTACAAAATGCTACTCCTTCGCCATTTCTAACCTGATTTCGATTCTGTTTGCTTTATGTGATGGCACTAGGTAAGGGCTTCAAAAGTTCTACACAGAATTTTGACCTTTGACTTCTTTGACCTTTGACCTTGATTTTTGACCTGTATTGTACATTTTGCTACAAAATGCTACTCCTTCGCCATTTCTAACCCGATTTCGATTCCGTTTGCTTTATGTGATGGCACTAGGTGAGGGCTTCAAAACTTCTACACAGAATTTTGACCTTTGACTTCTTTGACCTTTGACCTTGATTTTTGACCTATATTGTACAATGGCTACAAAATGCTACTCCTTTGCCATTTCTAACCCGATTTCGATTCCGTTTGCTTTATGTGATGGCAGCAGGTGAGGGCTTCAAAACTTTCTACACAGAATTTTGACCTCTGACTTCTTTAACCTTTGACCTTGATTTGTGACCTGTATTGTACATTTTGCTACAAAATGCTACTTCCGGCGGGGACATATATTACGCACCGCGTAATTTCTACTTTTCCTTGTTTTTTTTTTTTTCAGGGGAGTTTATAGCATTTTCATTGAAGCGAGCTCGCTGTCTAAAGAAAAGAGTTGTGTCATTTTCTGGAAAACAGAAATCCAGTGGGTAGATTCTTTAATGAATACAGCTTACTATATTACCCAAACTCCGATACCTCGATGTCCTTAACAACCAGGCCAGAACCTGTGTGGAATACTGGATGTGTGGAGTTTAATGACTCGAGAAGACGAAGAAGAGGTAAACAATGATTGAATCGACGTACTAAAGAATTTGCTGCCGAATACGAATGATTGTATCAAATAATTATTTTCGTGTTAAAGTTCCCACGAAGAGTCAAAAGTATTAGCATTTAGAAGGACAGTTGTAGTCTCTGTCCAGGTCTGAACATTGTCAATGCATGACTTTCAAATCAACGTTAATATCTGTAACATCATGTGGAATCTATCTCATCGACCCTCATCGAAACTACACACGTTTTAACTGACGAAATCTATGCTATACATCTCGACTAAGGAGAGGAATACACGAAGTCCTATCAAATTTTGCAAAACAAGGCCTTTTGGATTTAACAGAATTTCATTGCTTTACGCCGAAGGTTCAAACTCTTCCAGGTGGTAAATCTGAATCAATAATATGTTGTAATAGTGGACCGGATTCAATGATGAACAGAGGACTCAGTTGTTTAACGATAAAATGAACAACTTTAATCCACTATCACAAACCAGCGTCATGTAATGACTGCTGCTCTGACCGTATCACTCAAATATAGAATACATGGAATATGCGTACACTTTTGATAAATGTAGTGCGCTCACATAACACAACATCCCCCTCCTTCTGAAAAGATACAATGACGAATATTTTAAACTGCACTTGTACATATGGAAACATTCACTTTGATTTTCCAAGTATTATAAATGTGAATCTCTGACACAAAATGCTGAAAAATGGAGGAAGCTTGTTTGAGATTTGCATAGATACGTTGAATTACAATCAGGCAGGCAAATGAAATCTATTCTACTTGAAACAGCTGGTCTCACAAATGCAATGTACCAGAAATTCTTTTTATCAGTATAAGTTTTTACATTTCTCATATATACTGAACAAATCTCGACATATCTGGTATCGAAAGATAAGACGAATAAAACGATAACGTTATTCAAACTTATTGTCACAAAATGCATGCAGTTTAACACCAGCATATTTACAAATAATTTCACGTATATCTTCGTGATATCTTTAATAACATGAGACAGAAATAATTATATTCATATGGAATGTATATATAGTATATGTAATAGAAACAGAATGATTTGGCATTTTAGTTTGTACTCAGATTATCATCAACAAGGAAATGATTTATATATGCTTGTATGTTTGTTGGTTTTTAACATTCAGTTGAGATTAACTTTTGTAAGTGAAATTAGTGAACAGCTACATCATAGTTTCAATGCATAAATGTGATTAACAGTTATACACAGATATATATATATAGCATGCAACAACCATTTTGATAAATGTAGCATATGTCGTAGTTGTTATGGTTCCTGACTTAAATTTCAAATATTGTCTTGTGAAATAAAATGATGTGTATCACTTGGTTACACAAATGTGCTGTAAATAAATCTACACTAAACATAATGAATATATTATTTACACTGACAATGCTGCTAGTTTATCTTCCAGCATTGCATTACTCTTGGTACCGCGATGGGGGTCTGACTTCACGTCCATATCGCGTTATGTACCGGGTAGAGACTGATTTCCTATCAGATTGTCTTTGTCTTCTGTCTGGATGTTGTCTCCTTTCCTCACTCCTGTCGTCGTCTTCGAAGTGAACCCGTTTTGGAACTGTTGGCTTCGTTCCGGTTGGCATCTCTCTCAGGTGAGATCTATTTCTCCTCAAAATGCTACCGTTGGGAGTTGCTACTTCATAGGATCTTGGTTCCTGGCGTAGACGATTGTCTGGTCAGGTGGTGACTTGGAAGTGTTGTCCTGATTGGTCTTCCAAAGAGTAATTCAGCAGGTGATGGTAGGTTGGAGTCGATTGGTGTGGCACGAAAATGTAGTAGTGCTGTCTGGATGTCTTGTCCAGTTCTGGTACACTTGGTCATGATTCCTTTCACAGTTTGTACCATGCGTTCAGCGAGTCCGTTGGATCTTGGATATCGCGGAGACGATGTAATGTGATCAATTGACCATTTCTCACACATCTCTTGAAATGGTCTTCCAACGAATTGTGGACCATTGTCTGATATCAGAGTTGCTGGTGGTCCGAAAAGACTGAAGATACCACTCAGTATGTTTGCGACTGCCGCACTGGATGTATCCTTCAACTTGCGAACGATTGGATACTTTGAATGGTAGTCGGTCACCAACAGGTATTCTTCCTTGTTGAAAGTAAACAAGTCAGTTCCAAGCTTCGTCCACGGCGAAGTTGGTATGTCGTGAGGTTGCAAGGGTTCTCTTTGTTGCTTGACCTGATTTTCTTGGCAGGCGTAGCAATTCTTTGAGATTTGCTCAATGTCTTTATTGATGTTCGGCCAATACACGGTTTCCCTTGCTAGTCTGCGGGTACGTTCAATACCTTGATGACCCTGATGAAGTTGATTCAGGATGTCTTGTCTGAGGTCTGTGGGAATGATGACTTGATTGCCTTTGAAAAGTACACCATCTGATACTCCGATTTCATCGCGGTATGGCCAAAATGTTCTGACCTCTCTAGGTACTTCCTTGATTGTGTCTGGCCAACCATTCGTGACGATTTGCCACAGAGCTCGGAAGGTAGGATCTCTCGACGTCTCTTGTTGCAGCTCATTTCTCTTCTTTTGTCCAAAGATGAAGGTATTGTTAGGGATTTGGAAAAAAAACAAGATGCGTACCTGAAAACAGCTATTGAATTTCACGAAAAATGTACTGTTTAGAGGAGAATAACACAAGCCACAAATCGAGGTGAATCCCTGCGATATAAAACGTTTTAATCAGTTGAATTACATACTATAGTTACAGAGAAAATTACAAATAGATCTTACTGCAAAACGTCCTAGCAGGAGGGTAGAATATCTAAAATAGAATAAGTAACTAGTGAATCGGGAAAGAGAAGAGGTAAAAATATATCCTGTCCATCTTCTAGCTAAAAACTGGGAAAGCCTAGGCTATTGAAAATAGCACGATGGCATTATCAAAGCTATGAAATTAATCCATACATCGTTCTTGTCCTCTTTTTAATTCATTTGTGTTTTTTTGTCTCTTTTTTTTGGGATGAAGAATACAATTCTTCTATTTTTTTTTTTGGGGGGGGGGGGGGCATGAAGAATACAATTCTATTTCTCTAATTGATAACAATGTCGCTCCCTTACACACTTGCCCCCCCCCCCCCAAGTATGCAGAAATACATATTTGATGTCGTTCATTGATGTAGATGGTCACCATCTTTCACTTGATAGTGTGACGAAATTGCACCCGCCAGTATGTTATTTTTCCGTTCATGGAACACCCTGTACAGGTAATTGACATGTAGGCCTAGATGGCGGTGTTTATCCTGTCGGTCTCGTGGGCCTTCTTTGCCTACTGTCGGTCTCGTGGGCTTTCTTTGCTTAGTGTCGGTCTCGTGAGCCTTTTTAGCTTAGTGTCGGTCTCGTGGGCCTTTTTTTGCCTACTGTGGTCTCGTGGGCTTTCTTTCTTAGTGTCAGTCTCGTGAGCCTTAAATTGTGCGTAGTGTCGAACTCATGGGCTGTATGGGCCGTATAACTCGTGGGCTGTATATGTCTTATGGACCTATTATTGATGTCGGTCTCGTGGATCGTATGATTCGTGGGTGTCGGTCTCGTGGGCCAGACCCCTTATTATAGGCCCATAGGCCTACTTCCCCCTATGCGTAAGAAAAATGAGTGCCATGCGTGAGATCGTGAGATGGCCTCTAAATGCTTCACTACGAGTGAGACTTGGTAGATCTGTAGTCGGCGCCACGTTTTCCAAAGTGGAAGGGGGGGCACCAGTGGCGTATCTAGGGGGGGGGGGGGGCAAGGGGGGCACGTGCCCCGGGCGCCACTCCTTGGGGGCGCAAAAAACGAAAAAAAAAGCGAAGAAAAGAAGAAAAAAAAGAAAAAAAAAACGAAGAAGAAGAAGAAAAGAAAAAAGAAGAAGAAAAAGAAGAAAAAACTCACCCGGAAGGGGGGGGGGGAGGGAGAATGGGGGGGGGGGGGCAGAAAACCAAATCAAACAAGATAAAAACAAAACATGATGATGACGCGGACAAAATGACAATGTTTATTGTGTTCACACAAGAATTCCATGTTCCGTAAGCTGAAATACAAAAATTTTCGGCGCGCTCACTGCGCTCGCTCGCCAAATATATACAAAAAAGAAGGTAAGAACAAAACTTGATGATGACGCGGACAAAATGACAATGTCTATTGTGTTCACACATGTCATTTAATATTTAGTAGGCAAAATGTTTCACTGAGCAGCGGCTGCAATTTCTTTCGTTCTGAAGCGATCGCCAATTGGATCAAAAGGCGCCAACGGTTTCGAACATACGGGGGGGGGGGGCGCAAAAAACCCCCAAATCAAACAAGATAAGAACAAAACGCAATGATGACGCGGAAATATACAAATTTCGGCTCACTCGCTCGTACTAATTTAGAGTATTTTTTCAAATCCTCAGTTTGGTGGTATGAATCGTTATCTATAAGGCCGTCACTATTAGTCGGGTAAATCTACAACAAAAAATAGCCTCACCCCAAAAAAATTGATACAAAAGGTTTTTTAACGGTTTTTAGTAGGGTTTGACCTCCAAAATAACATACTAAAAATCTACTCAAATCCACCTACCGGAAAGGGCCTATTTTCAAGATGGCGTCCAAAATGGCCGCCGTGGGCTTAAATTGCCATAGAATGGGCACTAGTTGGCCTATATTTGGGATTTTTGTGTCAATTTCTATGTTTCGGAGGTCAACAAATCTATTGAAATCATTTTCAAAGTTGATCAGCGATGGGAAAGCCTTGAATCCAAGATGGTGTCCAAAATGGCCCCCAAAATGGCGGCCATAGGCATAAAATTGCTATTAAATTGTCAATAAATGCCGAACATGTGTGATGTATGTGCCGATTTCTATATTTTGGAGGTCGATAAATCCACTGATATCATTTTCAAAGTTGATTAGTGATGGGAAAGCCTTCAATCCAAGATGGTGTCCAAAATGGCCCCCAAAATGGCGGCCATGGGCATAAAATTGCTATTAAATTGTCAATAAATGCCGTGTATTTGTGATATGTTTGTGTCCGTTTCTACATTTTGGAGGTCAACAAATCAACTAAAACTATTTTGTCACGCTGATTAGTGAAGGGAAAGTCTCTAAAACCAGGAATGGCATCTAAGATGACATCCAAAATGGCCACCATGGGGTTAAAATTTCTATAAAACAGCCAATAATTCGTTATACTCAAAATACCCAATACGTATCTGATACTTCCAATGTTTGGATTGGATTTAATCCGTTATTGTGGAGGTCAGCTGTATAATCCAGGCCAAAATCATTTCTTGCCAAGTGCTAGTGTAACAAAACTTGAAATTCTGATATGGAATCCCACTTATGTGCATTTTCCTTACTTACTTTATAATTACTAACTCGGCTATTGATTATACATTTCAGTTTCAAATTGTGCGATCTTTTGTCGTATAACAACATGTTATTTGTCCCTGTGTTCATTGTTGCTTCAAAAACTTGCACCAATAGTCTATTTGACACCTTGATAATCTGTGCAAAATTCAGATGGTTTGTTTTTTAATTCACGACAACACATGATTATGAAATTAAATCTTAAACAAAATGTCAATTTTGAGTTGGGTCATTGTTGTCTTATTATTTCACACTGTTGGTGTGAGCATCGATATTTTGTGGGAGCTATCCTTCAGTTTCCGAAAGGCTACCTCAAACTGGCAAGGAATGATGTGCTCGCTTTATCAAGGGTATGAATACCCTGGTCAGTCTTCAGTGATGTTTTCGCCAATGATAGACATGTATTCAGGGGATAAGACTTGCGTTCTATCGACTTTGGAGTTCCTTACCAACATGGCAATGAAGCACAATTTCTCACCCATCATGACATTTGATCAACCACTCTACTGGAAAGCTGCTGAAATCATCCAAGATGCACTGCAAGACAGTCCCTTGAAAAGGGTTGTATTACTGCTTGGCTATTTTCATTTGTTCATGAACTTGCTCGGTGCCATAGGAACACTCATGCAAGGAACAGGGCTCAGCAAGGTTCTAGAGGTCGTGTATGGTGAGAATGCAGTGGTGCATATGATGACTGGAAAGGCCGTTCAAAGAGCGTTCAGAGGACATTTGCTGGTAGACAAGTGCCTTAATCGAATGGTTGTATCCGAAATGATGAATGAGAATACTGAGTTTGCATCACTTGTGGCTCAGTCAGAGGATATGTACTCTAAGGTGTTGGATGGTGAGACAACGCTTGAGAATGTCGTGACATCTGAAGCAATGGTTACAATCAGAAAACAAATGGACAAACGGAAGATGGAATTTCGAACAAGATCCAAGACAAGTCAGTTGTGGTTAAATTATCAGACAATGTTAGGGGTAGCAAGAAAGTTGATCATGGCAGATCGAAAAGGATCTTGGCCAATGCACCTACATGCTGTAACTGAATGTCTGCCAATATTTGCTGCAGCTGGCCATTCCAACTACCTGAAGTCTTCTTGTATCTTCAAGAAATGACAGAGCTAGAACAGAATCTTCCAGATGTCTTCTGCAGGTTTGCAGATGGATTCCATGTCATCCGACGGAGTAATAAGTTCTGGGCGGGTCTAAGCCCTGATCTTGTCATCGAACAGACCTTGATGAGATCCCTGAAGAGCACTGGTGGCCTAACACGCGGAAGTGGGATGGGTGAAGAACAACTGTCTCTATGGACAATGTCAATGCCGGTCACGGCGGAATATAACAGTGCAATGCAGGAATTCACTGATCTTTTGTACACGACTAGTGAACAACACAAGGAATCTAGTGGCGCAAGGATGGAAAGAGATGCTTCTGACCTAGCCAAAAGCAGTTCAAAACTCAGTGAATGCTCTCCATTTTCTCCAGATCCCTCACTAAGAAATATTGTGACTGGAGTGATGGCCGCGTTGGATGTGAATGTCCACGAGCATAAGTCTGTTGGAGAGAAGATTATGGAAAGTATGGTCAATAAACCTGCTTTCACATCTTCCTTCAATCGAAAAGACAGAGCCAAAACACTTGGAGATGTATCTTCAGTCAAACTTGGTCCAGACAGAGCAATTGACCCTGCTCTACTCTTTCAAAGATTTCTTGTCGTGTCAAAAACAGGAGACATTTCGTTGGAAGATGTCATGGGCTATGAGATGAGCCCATTTCCCGCTGCCCTGTTTGAGGGTATAGGTATTTTCAGAAAGGCTGACAAACCTCAATTAGTTCAAGCTATCAGAGACCATTCTGCCAAAGTGTTAAATGATACCGTGTCCGACTCTGTTCCCAAAACTGAGCACTATGTTCTTGATGGTGGCTCCTTGCTGCCTCATTTGTCATGGACAGCCGGGGACAGTTTCAATGTGATAGCCAAGTCGTATGCTGACTTCACTATTCATCACTATGGAAAAGCAACAGTCGTTTTTGATGGTTATGATGATGGACCATCTATTAAGGACAATACACACAAGGGCCGTGGCCATATTGTTCATCCCGAAGTCAGCTTCACACCTGGAACAGAATTCTCTGGCAAAAAGGATGAGTTCCTGTCCAGGAGCTCCAACAAGCAACAGCTCATCAACCTCATCAGTGAGGAAATGAACAAAATTGGCTTGAACGTAATTCATGCACCAGGGGATGCTGATGTAGACATAGTAAAAACAGAAGTGACATCGTCATACCAACAATCAACTACCCTGATTGGAAAAGATACAGATCTGTTGGTGCTATTACACTGTATTGCATTACGCTAGCGTCGACAGCAAAGAACTGTATTTTCGTTCTGACAATTCATCCAGGAACTGGAAGGTGCACAATATCAACCAGCTGAAAGTATCATTGGGTGAAGAGCTATGCCCACATCTTCTCTTCCTTCATGCCTTCACTGGGTGTGACTCGACATCTCGAGTATTTGGAATTGGAAAAAAGTCAGCATTTCAGAAACTGGCAAAGGGGGATTCAGCAATCAAGACTTGTGCAAACACTTTCCTTGTCCCCAACCAAACAAGAAACATGGTCGTGGAAAACGGCAACAATGCCATGAAAGTATTATTTGGAGGACATCCCTGTGATTCCCTCGCCAAGTTGCGATATAATGTCTTTGTGAAGAAACTGACTTCAGCTAAGTCGTTTGTCACCCCAGAACGTCTGCCACCAACAGCGTCTTCAACAAGGTTTCACTCTCTGATAGTATACCATCAGATTATGGTCTGGATGGGGAGGAACGGAAACTTGAAGGCAACAGACTGGGGCTGGAAACTGGAGGACAATAAACTAGTTAAAGTCACGTCAAACGAGGACGCTGCTCCAGAAAAGTTGTTGAAGAAGATCCGATGCAACTGCACAACAGGCTGTAGAACAAGTCGCTGTAGCTATAGGGGATACGGTCTGCCATGCCACAGCGTCTGCGGACCCTGTCAACTTGATACCTGCGAAAATCCTTTCAACAAGACAGTATCGGAGGACGAAGAGGAAGCATAGTTTATCTATGGTAAATGCTACTTCAATGAACGAACTTTCGTTGATGTTTTCGATTTACCCTAACTTGAAGGCATTTTAATTGAAAGTACGTTCTAGAGGAAATGATGATCATTGTGAGAATGCCGATTGATTTATTACTTTCTAAATTACCAAAGCATATTTTTATTTATGTTATGCACAAAATGGTTAATTGATTCTGATCACTACACACGGGACAACTTTTCAGGTAGACACTATTTGAAGGATAGGGCATGACCTCCAAAACATAGAAATAAACACAAACACTACAAATGTAGTCCATTTATTGCCTGAAAATGGTTTCATTGGATTTGTTGACCCCCAAAACATAGAAATTGACACAAAAAATCACAAATGTAGGCCAGCTATTGCACATTCTATGGAAATTTAAGCCCACGGCGGCCATTTTGGACGCCATCTTGGAAATAGGCCCTTTCCGGTAGGTGGATTTGAGTAGATTTTTAGTATGTTATTTTGGAGGTCAAAACCTACCCA